>NW_023260161.1:20000-41093 GCF_009762535.1 Notolabrus celidotus | reverse complement strand
ACACACCACACACACACACACATATAACATATAACTCCTCATGTGACCATATTTGGTTCTTCCTACAGGTGAGGTCATTGGCCGCCCAGTTTGGCCCCGCCCTGCAGGCCCACCTGACTCTGGCCTTCCAGGACCTGCAGGTGTGCAGTCAGAGGAGGTCCGTGGCCTCTGAGGAGCAGCAGCAGCAGCAGCCCGGGTCCCTGACGACAGAGAGGACCTCATGGAGCTCAGACCCGCCCAGGGAGCTGTTCCAGGTCCTCCTGCAGAGCCAGGACGAGGAGGCGCCCTGCAGGTACCTGCTGCAGGAGGCACTGGTGCAACGCTGCCCGACGCTGGCTGTGCTGGCTGCATGTCAACAGGTAACCACACGAAAACCCACGTAAAAGATCCCGCTACCTAAACCCATCAAACACAGTCCATGTGGTTCTTTAACGGTCTGATTGACAGGGGGCGGGGCTACTGCAGTGCCTCTGCGTCTGGGTGCTTACGTCGGTCGATGATGTCACAGCCGAGGAAGCCACCTCCCACCTGGCCGAAGCCCCCCAGTACCACGAGTGGACCCTGCACGACCTGTCAATCATCTGGAGGACGCTGCTGGGGCGGGGCCACGTCAGGCCCCTCCTACGAGGCTTTGAGCTCTTCCAGCGGGTAAGACTTGATTATGATCCAAAGTCAGTCTGTACTTTAGGGGGACATGCTCTGATCATGCTGCAGCCATCACAGCCTGATTCATCGCTGCAGGCTAAAGTAATGCATGAACACTTTCTGAACTTGTTAGATATTTAAAAGTTGCTGATTCAAGCTTTAAAACCAGCAGCCTCATGTTTCTGCTCGTCCCCTCAGGACTGCCCCCTGGTGTTGGTTCTGAGGATGTTCGAGTTGTGTTGCGACTACAGAAACTTCTCCGAGGCCAAAACCAAGCTGCTGGACTTCCAGAGGACTCTCATCGCTGTGAGCTCTCTCCTCCAGCAGACTCATCTCTCAGACTCATGTCTCATGTCTCAGACTCATGTCTCATGTCTCATATCTCAGACTCATATCTCAGACTCATATCTCAGACTCATATCTCAGACTCATATCTCAGACTCATCTCTCAGACTCATATCTCATCTCTCAGACTCATATCTCAGACTCATGTCTCAGACTCATGTGTCAGACTCATGTCTCAGACTCATATCTCAGACTCATGTCTCAGACTCATATCTCATGTCTCAGACTCATATCTCAGACTCATCTCTCAGACTCATGTCTCATGTCTCAGACTCATGTCTCAGACTCATATCTCAGACTCATATCTCAGACTCATGTCTCATGTCTCAGACTCATGTCTCAGACTCATATCTCAGACTCATATCTCAGACTCATCTCTCATCTCTCAGACTCGTCTCTCAGACTCATATCTCAGACTCATATCTCATATCTCAGACTCATATCTCAGACTCATATCTCAGACTCATGTCTCAGACTCATATCTCACACTCATATCTCAAACTCATATCTCAGACTCATATCTCAGACTCATGTCTCAGACTCATATCTCATGTCTCAGACTCATATCTCATGTCTCAGACTCATATCTCAGACTCATCTCTCAGACTCATGTCTCATGTCTCAGACTCATGTCTCAGACTCATATCTCAGACTCATATCTCAGACTCATGTCTCATGTCTCAGACTCATATCTCAGACTCATCTCTCAGACTCATCTCTCAGACTCATGTCTCAGACTCATATCTCATGTCTCAGACTCATATCTCAGACTCATCTCTCAGACTCATGTCTCATGTCTCAGACTCATGTCTCAGACTCATATCTCAGACTCATATCTCAGACTCATGTCTCATGTCTCAGACTCATGTCTCAGACTCATATCTCAGACTCATATCTCAGACTCATATCTCAGACTCATGTCTCATGTCTCAGACTCATGTCTCAGACTCATATCTCAGACTCATATCTCAGACTCATCTCTCAGACTCATGTCTCATGTCTCAGACTCATGTCTCAGACTCATGTCTCAGACTCATATCTCAGACTCATCTCTCATATCTCAGACTCATATCTCAGACTCATATCTCAGACTCATATCTCAGACTCATATCTCAGACTCATATCTCAGACTCATATCTCAGACTCATGTCTCAGACTCATATCTCAGACTCATATCTCAGACTCATGTCTCAGACTCATGTCTCAGACTCATATCTCAGACTCATCTCTCAGACTCATATCTCAGACTCATATCTCAGACTCATGTCTCAGACTCATATCTCAGACTCATATCTCAGACTCATCTCTCAGACTCATATCTCAGACTCATATCTCAGACTCATATCTCAGACTCATATCTCAGACTCATGTCTCAGACTCATATCTCAGACTCATCTCTCAGACTCATGTCTCAGACTCATGTCTCAGACTCATATCTCAGACTCATCTCTCATATCTCAGACTCATATCTCAGACTCATATCTCAGACTCATATCTCAGACTCATATCTCAGACTCATATCTCAGACTCATATCTCAGACTCATCTCTCAGACTCATGTCTCATATCTCATATCTCAGACTCATATCTCAGACTCATATCTCAGACTCATCTCTCATATCTCAGACTCATATCTCAGACTCATCTCTCAGACTCATCTCTCAGACTCATGTCTCATATCTCATATCTCAGACTCATATCTCAGACTCATCTCTCATATCTCAGACTCATATCTCAGACTCATCTCTCATATCTCAGACTCATATCTCAGACTCATATCTCAGACTCATATCTCAGACTCATCTCTCATATCTCAGACTCATATCTCAGACTCATATCTCAGACTCATATCTCAGACTCATCTCTCATATCTCAGACTCATATCTCAGACTCATCTCTCAGACTCATATCTCAGACTCATCTTTCATATCTCATATCTCAGACTCATATCTCAGACTCATCTCTCATATCTCATCTCTCCTATCTCATCTCTCATATCTCAGACTCATATCTCAGACTCATCTCTCATATCTCATATCTCAGACTCATATCTCAGACTCATATCTCAGACTCATATCTCAGACTCATATCTCAGACTCATATCTCAGACTCATATATCAGACTCATATCTCAGACTCATATCTCAGACTCATCTCTCATATCTCATATCTCAGACTCATATCTCAGACTCATATCTCAGACTCATATCTCAGACTCATATCTCAGACTCATATCTCAGACTCATATCTCAGACTCATATAGAAGCTTTAAAGTGTCTGATTGGAGCTGAAGTTGTTGTTGTCGTTTGCAGCTCAGAAACGGCGGCCCAGCGCCCTCTGGTGGTCTCCCCCTGCAGTGGGTGGAGAGCCAGGCGTCAGTGCTGCTCCTCACCATGCTGCAGCGCTGCTCCTCCCAGTACGACCTCCACCGGCTGCTGCAGCTCCTCGCAGACGTCGACAAACTCCTCAAATCTAACGGTGAGGTCCCGGACTCCTCCGAGCCTTTGTTTACAGAAACTTCTCCAGAAGTCTCTCCTGAATTTAATCTGATGAAGTTTATGAAAGGTGTGTTTGTTGCGTGTTCGCAGGTCCAGACTTCAGGAAGCTAAGTCAGCTGAGTCAGCTGCTGCAGGGGTCAGAGGTCAGCGTGTCTCCCCGGCTGCTGCAGTGCAGTTCTCCCTCCGTCCAGCAGGAGGAGTTTCAGGCTGCCGTGGACGCTCTGCAGGCCACGGGGCGCTACAACCAGGCCAGGCAGGTCGCCCTGCTGGCCGGTCTGCCCGTGCACCGCCTGCTGCTCAGTCAGGTCTGATCCACCTCACAGAACACGTCCAGAAACTTTAATGGGACAGGAAGAGTTAAAGTGAGAGACAGGCAGAGAGAGGAGAGAGAGGGAAAGACAGGATCCCAGTGTGTCAGTCTAAGCCTATAGCAGCAGAACTAAGACCTGGTCCAAGCCTGATCCAGCTCTAACTATAAGCTTTATCAAAAAGGAAAGTTTGAAGCCTACTCTTAAAAGTAGAGAGGGTGTCTGCCTCCCGGACCCTGACTGGTAGATGATTCCAAAGGAGAGGGGCCTGATAACTGAAGGCTCTACCTCCCATACTACTTTTAGAGACTTTAGGTGCAATGAGCAGGCCTGCATGTCGGGAGCGTAGAGTTCTAGAGGGGGAATAGGTCACTATGAGGTCTTTAAGATCATCGTTGTCGTGTCTGTTTCCTGTGCAGCTCCTCCAGGAGGTGAGCTCCCAGAAGTCCAAGCGGCAGTGGCGACGTTTGGAGACTCGAGTCGGTTTCTGGAGGAAGTGTCACGACCAGCTGAAGGCAGACGGCACCGACCCCGAGTCCGCCTCTCAGTTCTTCCTCTCTCAGGCCGAAGCGGACTCGTCTGCGGACGCCGACCCTCAGAGCGAGCTGCTGCACGTCCAGGAGCGCTGCCTGCTGCTCTGCCTCGCCGCTCACTGGCTGTCGCTGCTCGCCCCGCCTCCCGTGGACGACCTGGCGAGTCTGGAGAAGAAGCTGTGGGTCAGCCGCGTCAGGCAGCACGTCCTCACCGTCTCCATGGAGAAAGAGAGCGTCTTCAACCTGCCGCCGCCCGCCATCACGCCCGAGATGAACACCTACGCCGTCCTCATGAAGGAGTTCACCTTCTCCAACATCTCCGGCCTGAACACGGAGCGGTGTCTGAGTCTGGAGGGACTCCCTGAGGAGCAGACGAGCACGCCGACGACCACGCCGACCTCTGACCCCACGCTGAGTCCAGAGGAGAGGAGGGTCCTGGCTGCTCTGATTGGTCAGTTACTAGATGAAGGAAGTATCCACGAGGCCAGCCGGGTGTGTCGATATTTCTCCCTCCATCACCCGGACATGTGGGTGGTGCTGCGCTGCCGAAGTCTCGCTTCAGGAGAGTCCAACCCCGACCCACCAGAGGAGGCGACCGAGGCTCTGCCGAAGAAGGGGATCACGAGCTGTGAGCGCCTCCAGTTTCTCTACAGAGATCACACTGTGATTTATTGTCTTTGAGTGAATCTGGATCTCTGACCTGAAGCTGTGTTTCTCCCTCCAGCCGCCTCCATCAGCAGCCTGTCCTCCTTCGTGGTTCTCCCGCTCCCTGAAGACCAGGTCGCGGTGCAGCTGCAGAAACTCGTGGATCAGTGTCGGCACGGGAACAACTACTGCAAACAAGTCCTCAGCCTGTACCAGCTCTCCAAGGTGCCCCAGCTTTGTTCCCGAGCAGCTCCAGAGTCTTTAAGTACCTATGTGAAAGGATCAGGGTCTAATCATGGTCCCGTCTCTGTCCCTCCAGGAGCTCCAGGTCTCCTTCAGTCAGATCTGTGCTGAGGATCCTCGCTCGGTGCTGGAGAAGCTGCTGCTGTCGGAGCAGCCGGAGCGTTTCAGGAAGGCTCAGGCCTTCATCAGGGCTCAGGGTCTGACCCCGGACTCTGTGGCCCAGCTCGTCTCCTCGGCCGTGGTGCAGGCGCTGCTGGCCTCCAACCAGGAGCTCCAACCGGGTGAGAGCAGCGGCGAGGACGGCGTTATGATGAGATCAAGGTGCATCAGACGGGATCTAATGTATGTGTGTGTGTGTGTGTGTGTGTGTGTGTGTGTGTGTGTGTGTGTGTGTGTGTGTGTGTGTGTTTGTGTGTGTGTGTGTGTGTGTGTGTGTGTGTGTGTGTGTGTGTGTGTGTGTGTGACTGAGCAGAGAGGCAGGTGTTCAGGCCGTCAGAGGGGCGGGACTCTCTGGTCCAGCTCATCAAACTGTGCGAGGATCCGAACCTGGTGGGACTCAAGCTGCTGGAGAACCTCAACACGGCTCCTCTGAGAGACCTGAGCTGCAGTAAGACACACACACACATACACACACACTCTGACACACACTCTGACACACACACACACACACACACACACACACACACACACACACACACACACACAAACACACACACACACACACACACTTGAATCAAGCAAAATAAATATTTATTTATTTCACATGAAACTTAAATAAACAGTGTCCTCTTCTCCCTCTACTTCCTCTACTTCCTCCTCTTCCTCTTCTTCCTCTACTTCCTCCTCTTCCTCTTCTCCCTCTACTTCCTCTACTTCCTCCTCTTCCTCTTCTCCCTCTTCTTCTTCTTCTTCTTCTTCTTCTTCTTCTTCTTCTTCCTCCTCTTCCTCTTCTCCCTCCTCTTCCTCCTCTTCCTCTACTTCCTCCTCTTCCTCTTCTCCCTCTTCTCCCTCCTCTTCCTCCTCTTCCTCCTCTTCCTCTACTTCCTCTACTTCCTCCTCTTCCTCTTCTCCCTCCTCTTCCTCCTCTTCCTCTACTTCCTCCTCTTCCTCTTCCTCCTCTTCCTCTTCTCCCTCTTCTCCCTCCTCTTCCTCCTCTTCCTCCTCTTCCTCTACTTCCTCTACTTCCTCCTCTTCCTCTTCTCCCTCCTCTTCCTCCTCTTCCTCTACTTCCTCCTCTTCCTCTTCTTCCTCTTCTCCCTCCTCTTCCTCTTCTTCCTCTTGTTCCTCTACTTCCTCCTCTTCCTCTTCTCCCTCTTCTTCCTCTTCCTCTACTTCCTCTTCTCCCTCCTCTTCCTCTTCTTCCTCTTCTTCCTCTACTTCCTCTTCTCCCTCTTCTTCCTCTTGTTCCTCTACTTCCTCCTCTTCCTCTTCTCCCTCTTTTTTTTCTTCTTCTTCTTCTTCTTCTTCTTCTTCTTCTTCTTCTTCTTCTTCTTCTTCCTCTTCCTCTTCCTCTTCCTCTTCCTCTTCCTCCTCTTCCTCCTCTTCCTCCTCTTCCTCCTCTTCCTCCTGCAGTCTGTGAGTTGCTGATCGTGGCTCATGACTGTTTCAGTCTGACCTGTAACATGGAGGGGATCGTCAGAGTGCTCCAAGCCGCCCGTCACCTTAGCCACGCCCACCTCGCTCCAGGAGAGCACTACAGCCTGCTGGTAAGCCCCGCCCACTCACACACAGCCCTCCATTCCTCTTAATTACTTTAGACCAGTTATCATTATCTGTGTGTGTGTGTGTGTGTGTGTGTGTGTTCAGGTGCGTCTGCTGACGGGTATCGGCAGGTACAATGAGATGACGTACGTCTTCGACCTGCTGCATCAGAACCATCGCTTTGAGATGCTGCTGAGGAAGAAGGTGGACACGGACAGAGGACAGGTGAACACACACATACACACACGCACACACACGCACGCACATACACACACACACACACACACACAAAATCACGTACTGTTCCTTTACCAGGCTGTAAACATGTTTATTTCTGCTGTAACATCTTATCATGGGGCTCTATGGGGACTCATTCAGTTTTGGGGGCAGCCTCTAGTGGACAGTAAAGGAACTGAAACCGGACTCAAACTTGAGTTTTGAGCTGAATTAGCTTTAACCTGTTGTTGACCCCCGTCCCTCTGACCCTCTGACCCCCGTCCCTCTGACCCTCTGACCCTCCATCCCTCTGACCCTCTGTCCCTCTGACCCTCTGGCCCTCTGACCCTCTGACCCTGTGACCCTCTAACCCCCGTCCCCCCGTCCCTCTAACCCCCGTCCCTCTGACCCTCTGACCCTCTGACCCCCGTCCCTCTGACCCTTTGACCCCCGTCCCTCTGACCCTCTGACCCTCCATCCCTCTGACCCTCTGTCCCTCTGACCCTCTGGCCCTCTGACCCTCTGACCCTGTGACCCTCTAACCCCCGTCCCCCCGTCCCTCTAACCCCCGTCCCTCTGACCCTCCATCCCTCTGACCCTCTGACCCCCGTCCCTCTGACCCTCTGACCCCCATCCCCCCGTCCCTCTAACCCCCGTCCCTCTGACCCCCGTCCCTCTGACCCCCTGACCCCCTGACCCTGTGACCCTCTAACCCCCGTCCCCCCGTCCCTCTAACCCCCGTCCCTCTGACCCCCGTCCCTCTGACCCCCTGACCCTCTGACCCTGTGACCCTCTAACCCCCGTCCCCCCGTCCCTCTAACCCCCGTCCCTCTGACCCTCCATCCCTCTGACCCTCTGACCCCCGTCCCTCTGACCCTCTGACCCCCATCCCCCCGTCCCTCTAACCCCCGTCCCTCTGACCCCCGTCCCTCTGACCCCCTGACCCCCTGACCCTCCGTCCCTCTGACCCCCGTCCCTCTGACCCCCTGACCCTCTGTCCCTCTGACCCCCTGACCCTCTGTCCCTCTGACCCCCTGACCCTCCGTCCCTCTGACCCTCCATCCCTCTGACCCTCTGTCCCTCTGACCCTCTGACCCTCCATCCCTCTGACCCTCTGTCCCTCTGACCCTCTGACCCTCTGTCCCTCTGACCCTCTGACCCTGTGACCCTCGGACCCCCGTCCCCCCGTCCCTCTAACCCCCGTCCCTCTGACCCCCATCCCTCTGACCCCCTGACCCTCCGTCCCTCTGACCCCCGTCCCTCTGACCCTCTGTCCTTCTGACCCTCTGCAGAGCTCCAGCCTGAAGACGGCTCTCCTGGATTACATAAAGCGCTGCCTGCCTGCAGACAGCGAGAAGCACAACATGGTGGCGCTGTTTTTCAGCATGAGGAGGGAGATCGGAGAGAACCACGAGATCGCAGCGAGGACGCAGCTGAAGATGATCGAGTCTCAGGCCTGGGGTGAGCTGACCCGACATGAGCATTCACTGAAACATCCTTTATCCTGTTTACTGACCTCATGACCTCATGACCTCATGACCTCATGACCTCCTGACCTCATGACCTCCTGACCTCATGACCTCATGACCTCCTGACCTCTCCTCTCTGAACAGTCGTCACGCCGGACCTGAAGAACTCGCTGGTCAAAGTGTTGGGTCTGCTGAAGGACGCTGCAGAGAGCTTCTCAAAGGTACCTGAATGCATCCTCATGTTCTCCTCTAACTGTAAACATCCTGATGTTCTCCTCTAACTGTAAACATCCTCATGTTCTCCTCTAACTGTAAACATCCTCATGTTCTCCTCAAACTGTAAACATCCTCATGTTCTCCTCTAACTGTAAACATCCTCATGTTCTCCTCAAACTGTAAACATCCTCATGTTCTCCTCTAACTGTAAACATCCTCATGTTCTCCTCTAACTGTAAACATCCTCATGTTCTCCTCTAACTGTAAACATCCTCATGTTCTCTTCTAACTGTAAACATCCTCATGTTCTCCTCAAACTGTAAACATCCTCATGTTCTCCTCAAACTGTAAACATCCTCATGTTCTCCTCAAACTGTAAACATCCTCATGTTCTCCTCAAACTGTAAACATCCTCATGTTCTCCTCAAACTGTAAACATCCTCATGTTCTCCTCAAACTGTAAACATCCTCATGTTCTCCTCTAACTGTAAACATCCTCATGTTCTCCTCTAACTGTAAACATCCTCATGTTCTCCTCAAACTGTAAACATCATCATGTTCTCTTCTAACTGTAAACATCCTCATGTTCTCCTCTAACTGTAAACATCCTCATGTTCTCCTCTAACTGTAAACATCATCATGTTCTCCTCTAACTGTAAACATCCTCATGTTCTCTTCTAACTGTAAACATCCTCATGTTCTCTTCAAACTGTAAACATCCTCATGTTCTCCTCTAACTGTAAACATCCTCATGTTCTCCTCTAACTGTAAACATCCTCATGTTCTCCTCTAACTGTAAACATCCTGATGTTCTCCTCAAACTGTAAACATCCTCATGTTCTCCTCTAACTGTAAACATCCTCATGTTCTCCTCTAACTGTAAACATCCTCTAACTGTAAACATCCTCATGTTCTCCTCTAACTGTAAACATCCTCATGTTCTCCTCAAATTGTAAACATCCTCATGTTCTCCTCAAACTTTAAACATCCTCATGTTCTCCTCTAACTGTAAACATCCTCATGTTCTCCTTTAACTGTAAACATCCTCATGTTCTCCTCTAACTGTAAACATCCTCTAACTGTAAACATCCTCTAACTGTAAACATCCTCTAACTGTAAACATCCTCATGTTCTCCTCTAACTGTAAACATCCTCATGTTCTCCTCAAACTGTAAACATCCTCATGTTCTCCTCTAACTGTAAACATCCTCATGTTCTCCTCTAACTGTAAACATCCTCTAACTGTAAACATCCTCATGTTCTCCTCTAACTGTAAACATCCTCATGTTCTCCTCAAATTGTAAACATCCTCATGTTCTCCTCAAACTTTAAACATCCTCATGTTCTCCTCTAACTGTAAACATCCTCATGTTCTCCTTTAACTGTAAACATCCTCATGTTCTCCTCTAACTGTAAACATCCTCTAACTGTAAACATCCTCTAACTGTAAACATCCTCTAACTGTAAACATCCTCATGTTCTCCTCTAACTGTAAACATCCTCATGTTCTCCTCAAACTGTAAACATCCTCATGTTCTCCTCAAACTGTAAACATCCTCTAACTGTAAACATCCTCATGTTCTCCTCTAACTGTAAACATCCTCATGTTCTCCTTTAACTGTAAACATCCTCATGTTCTCCTCTAACTGTAAACATCCTCTAACTGTAAACATCCTCTAACTGTAAACATCCTCTAACTGTAAACATCCTCATGTTCTCTTCAAACTGTAAACATCCTCATGTTCTCCTCAAACTGTAAACATCCTCATGTTCTCCTCTAACTGTAAACATCCTCATGTTCTCCTCTAACTGTAAACATCCTCATGTTCTCCTCAAACTGTAAACATCCTCATGTTCTCCTCTAACTGTAAACATCCTCATGTTCTCCTCAAACTGTAAACATCCTCATGTTCTCCTCTAACTGTAAACATCCTCATGTTCTCCTCTAACTGTAAACATCCTGATGAGGAGGAATGAACACATGACTCCCTCTTCCTCTTCCTCTTCCTCTCTCCGTCTGTCTCCAGGACTCGTGTGTGCGTCAGGCCACACGTTGTGTCCGTACGGCCAAACTGGTCTCTCTTCAGCTGCACTTCCTGAATCACGGATTGGACCTGCGCGTCATCAACCTGCGTCCTGCAGAGATGCTGAACGCCATCGTAGCGCTGCCTCGATGCTACCAGGTGAGTTTCAGACTCCTTTAGGATCTGAAGTCTGCAACAAAACGAGCGTGCAGAAACTTCTGAATCTTCAGTTACTCAAAGTCCTTCCTTTCTGCAAAATCTCTTTTCTTGAGCTTTTATTTTGAAATTCAGCGAGATAAACCGTCCCTCAGATTCAAGGCGTGAAGGTTACGCTTGTACTTCCTGTCCGTCAGGTGTTCGTGGTGTCCGAGGCGTACAGCTACAGTCCGGACTGGGCCGAGATCCTGTTCCAGAAGGTGATCCTGAAAGGAGACTTTGCGTTCCTGGAGGAGCTGAAACGCCACCGACCTCTGACCTCCAGCCTGTTCGAGGACATCTTCAAAAAGTAAGACGATCGAACGCTGAACATCCCGACTCCACCTGAGGCCTCCTCTCACCTCTGTGTGTGTGTGTGTGTGTGTGTGTGTGTGTGTGTGTGTGTGTGTGTGTGTGTGTGTGTGTGTGTGTGTGTGTGTGTGTGTTTCAGGCTGGACGGCGCTCCCAGTAATGTCACCCCTAACGTGAAGCGCCTGCTGACTCACTGTGACGACGTGTTCAGCCGCTACAGACTGGCCTATCAGCAGAACCTGTATGATGTCACCAAAACGCTGCTGCAGGACGCCAAGACCTCCAGCTACCTGAACGACCGGCTGGCCAGCTGATCGCCGGTCTGACTGAAGACACGACAGACTGTTTCTTTGATCCTCCTCAGGAGGAAACAACACCTGAGAGTCTGACTGTCTCACCCTCCTTCCTGACCTGAACACTGAGAGGATTTAAAGTCTGATGACATGAACATGAACTCTGTTTCTATCTTTAGATTAATGTTCACTTTGTGATAAAATGAATCTGTAAAAATGAAATTAAAGACACTTTGTTTCCTACTTTAAGATCAGCTCCTTGCTCTTTAACTCCTTCCTTCCCTCAGCATGTTGAAGCTTTCCTCGTCTCTCTCCTGGAGAACAGTTCAGATAAAGACTGAATTTAGTTTTACCTCAAACAGTTTCAGAATAAGGAGCAGAGTCTTCAAAGTGGAGTTAAGATCAGAGTTTCTGAAGCTCCTGAAGAATCCTGAAAACCCTGAAAACCCTGAAGTAACGTCCAGAGAAAAAAATGAACGTCTTATAATTTAAATTAAATGAGTCCTTCTTGGAGGAGGAGTCTGACTTTATTTAGGAGGTTCATTATATTTCATTATTTTTAAATCATATTTCTTATTACTATTTTATTTTATTAGTATTATTTAATTATATAAATATATATATAAATATAACAATATTATATTTTTCAGGAATGAAAGAGTATTTTATTATTGAGGACTGGAGGAGTTTGTTTTTTTTTCAACTATTTTATTTGTTTATTTTTTTTAGGTATGGGAGTATTGTTTATTTAATTTTATTGTTTTAACATTTGGAAGAGTATTTTAATTTTATATTTAATTGTATTAATTTATTTTTAGGTATTGATGAGTTATGTTTTTTTTTTTTACTTTATGTTTTTATGACTGGAGGAGTTTTTTTGTTTTTTTGAACTTTATTTTATTTTTCAGTTTAGGTATGGAAGTGTATTTTTTATATTTTTTAACTTATTTTTATTTATGTTTTTTAGGTATGGAGGAGTGTGAGGACCAGGGATCAAGACATTAGACAGGGAAGATTTTTTTTTTAACGATTTCATTAAAAAAAAAAGGTCGACCACTTGAGACCATCAAACAGTCGATACATTGAAAATGTGATTCAGAGCAATAACAAATATACTCGTTAAGCTCTTAATCTCAGGGGAGCAGGCAGTTATTGGACTCTGAAGACGGTGGGTTCACTTTAATGAAAGCTGCAGTTCTGTGTTTGTCCACCAGGTGGCGGTCCATGCTTGTTGCTGGTCTGCAGGCTCCATGTCTGAAGCTGAAGCAGCTCATTCCATCCTCTGCAGACTTTAAACATGAGAGAGTCCTGCAGGTGTAGACTTTCTGTGTTCTGCCTCCTCATCATTCTCCTCTTTTAAAAACAGAAACTTTCAGATGCTCCACTTTCCTGTTTGCCTTTGTGCTCGCAGGCTGCAGGCTGCAGGCTGCGCTGCAGGCTGCAGGCTGCAGGCTGCGCTGCAGGCTGCAGGCTGCAGGCTGCAGGCTGCGCTGCAGGCTGCAGGCTGCAGGCTGCAGGCTGCAGGCGGAGCTGCTGCTCTACCTGTGTATGCGTGGGTTCTCTCCAGGTTCTCCGGCTTCCTCCCACAGTCCAATAACACCTTCACCAGGTTGATTGGTCACCCTAAATTGCCCGTAGGTGTGTCTTCCGACCAAAGCCCGCTGGGATAGGCTCCACCCCGCCCCCCCGATCCCTGACGGGAGAAGCGGTAAAGATAATGGATGGATGTGATAAAAAAGTGACTTTTAAAATTCCCTCTATGTTTGTACGACGTTCGAGCTACATGTGAGAATTGTTGAAGTTATTTTCAACTTCACAAACGGCGCCGCACAGCAAACGGTCTGAATATTGTTCAGTCATTAACATGAAGGACAAAGATGAGCTTTAATCTCTGAGGGAGTATAATCTCCTTTAATCATCACCTTTAATCTGCAGGTAAACTCCAGGGTTATAAAGTGCAGCTGTTCTTTCTTCCTCCTCACACAGAGCAGCTAAAAATATCAGGGTCTGTTTTTTCCTCCTCAGAGGAATCCAAACAAACTCTGAGCCGAGCAGACGAGAGGATCCGTCTCTCTGAGGCGTGAAGTTTCATCCTCCGCTCTTTCTTCCTCAGCGGTTATTTTCATGTCAGAGTCTCGGCGTGTTCCCCTTCAAGAGATTCAGAGTCTTCTTCTCCTTCAGATATTCCTGCAGAGAGATGAGGAACGGAGAGCAGGCGGAGAGCAGACGGAGAGCAGACGGAGAGCAGGCGGAGAGCAGGAGGAGAGCAGGCGGAGAGCAGGAGGAGAGCAGGCGGAGAGCAGACAGAGAGCAGGCGGAGAGCAGGAGGAGAGCAGGCGGAGAGCAGGGGGAGAGCAGGCGGAGAGCAGGCGGAGAGCAGACAGAGAGCAGGCGGAGAGCAGGCAGAGAGCAGGCGGAGAGCAGGCGGAGAGCAGGCAGAGAGCAGGCGGAGAGCAGGCGGAGAACAGGCAGAGAGCAGGCGGAGAGCAGGTGGAGAGCAGGCGGAGAGCAGGAGGAGAGCAGGCGGAGAGCAGGTGGAGAGCAGGCGGAGAGCAGGCGGAGAGCAGACAGAGAGCAGGCGGAGAGCAGGTGGAGAGCAGGCGGAGAGCAGGTGGAGAACAGACAGAGAACAGGTGGAGAACAGGTGGAGAGCAGGTGGAGAGCAGGTGGAGAACAGGTGGAGAACAGGCGGAGAGCAGGTGGAGAGCAGACGGAGAGCAGGCTGAGAGCAGGCGGAGAGCAGGCGGAGAGCAGGCGGAGAGCAGGCTGAGAGCAGGCGGAGAGCAGGAGGAGAGCAGGCGGAGAGCAGGCTGAGAGCAGGAGGAGAGCAGGCGGAGAGCAGGAGGAGAGCAGACGGAGAGCAGGCTGAGAGCAGGCGGAGAGCAGGTGGAGAGCAGGCGGAGAGCAGGCGGAGAGCAGGCTGAGAGCAGGCGGAGAGCAGGTGGAGAGCAGGCGGAGAGCAGGCTGAGAGCAGGCGGAGAGCAGGAGGAGAGCAGGCGGAGAGCAGGCTGAGAGCAGGAGGAGAGCAGGCAGAGAGCAGGTGGAGAGCAGGAGGAGAGCAGACAGAGAGCAGGCGGAGAGCAGGCGGAGAGCAGGCGGAGAGCAGGCGGAGAGCAGGCGGAGAGCAGGCGGAGAGGAGTCAAACTCAAGTCTCTGTTAGAGCGGTTAAAGAGCACGCCACACGAGACGTGGCGCTGCAGCCCGCCACAGAGCAGAGCTAACAGATGAGAGCTAACAGACCAGAGCACGCTTTCAGATTAATTTATATCCTATTAAAGCACACATCAGCTCATCATGACTCTGCTCTCTGTGTGTGTTTCATTCATGTGTTCATCCTTTAGTCTGTTTTAATATTCAGGAGTTCAATCAGTAGAAGAATGAGACTCTGAGCCCCCCAAAGAGACGTCAGATAAATCATCAGCTCATCCACACACACACACACACACACACACACACACACACACACACACACACACACACACACACACACACACACACACACACACACACACATCCTCCTCGGTGTCTCCAGCTGTCCAATCTTCTCCTTCAGATGTTTTCAGAGGAGGAGCATCCTTGTCTCCCCTCCATTGATCCTCCCCCTCTCCCCCTGTGTGTGAGTGTGTGAGTGTCTGTCTCTCTCTCTCTCTCCCTCTCTCTCTCTGTCTCTCTCTGTCTCTCTCTCTCTCTCTCTCTCTCTCTCTCTCTCTCTCTCTCTCTCTCTCTCTCCCGCTCTCTCTCTCTCTCTCTCTCCGGTGTGTTCCGCCGGTTCAGGAGGAACTCCACTCAGTTTCTCGTCTCAGAGAGAATCGGCTGCTGAGGATGGACGCTCGGATCTTCACTCTGCACGTCCTGACGCTCTGCTGCCTCATGCATGGTAGGCTTTATGCACACCTGCACACACACACACACACACACACACACACACACACACACACACACACACACACACACACACACACACACACACACACACACTCAGCATGTTGCATGATTCTGCAGACTGAGACACACTGAAGTGAGACAGATGCTCCTCTACATCTACGGTAAAATGATTTCATAAAAAGAACAAAAGCTAACCATCCAAAGGTCAAACTTTCTCCTGAAATGTTGTTTCCAAAGATTGAAATGTTAAACTGCAGATTTAATAACTCTAAAGAAATGACTCAGTGTCTCTAATTCGTGCTGGGAATGTTTAAAACACAAAATAATCAGCATTTATGCAAAAATTAAATTCATCAGAAAAACAAACTGTTCCCTCAAAAACAAGATGAAGAAAGTTAATATCTGAAACATTAAAAAGCTCCTTATGAGAAAGAGTCTGAAGTTTTAAGGATAGTAAAGATTGTTCTGTCTTCACTTAAAGTTGTGTCTGTGTAAAGGTGATGTATAGTGAACGGGTGGTAATGCAGATTAGAATCCCAACAGGGTGAGCAGGACCCTGACGAGAAGCAGAGGGGTCACCAGAGGTCATGATCGGACTAAAGTCAGGAACAAGGTGACTTAAAGATGAAGTCTAAAGAAGAGTTAACATCAAACTGAACATTTTAATCCAGGATCAAAATGAAGGTCTAAAAATATGAGTCCAATTCAGAAATGTTAAAAACTGCAGTTCATTGAGGATCCACTAGAGGCTGGCTCCTGAGGAACCTGAAACCACATACACACCCATTCAAAGAGCCGATCTTTATTTAAACATGTTTACAGTCTGGTTCAAAAGACCAGTGGAGGCTGGATAGATCATTTCTCAATCAGCACATTTATACAGTCTGTGGTTTTTACCTCAGAGTCAACAGGCAGAGGGGGAATGAGACGGACTACTTCCTGTGGAGTGATCTCATATGACGTGTGATCAGGTTGTTCCTGGTGTCTCTTTTGGATTCTAGAATGAATCACAGCTGATATTATTTAGCTTTAATGAGTCGAATCATTCTGTTCTCCTTTAGCTTCTTTAAATCTAAAATTAACTACAGCTGACGTGGGTTTGACCAATTAGTGCATCAAATAAACACAGAATGAACATCACACCTCTATGTGACTCAGATCTCTGAGGGTTTCTACCTAAAGGTGGAGTAATCCTGTGACGGTTAAAGGTGGAGTAATCCTGTGACGGTTAAAGGTGGAGTAATCCTGTGACAGTTAAAGGTGGAGTAATCCTGTGACGGTTAAAGGTGGAGTAATCCTGTGACGGTTAAAGGTGGAGTAATCCTGTGACGGTTAAAGGTGGAGTAATCCTGTGACAGTTAAAGGTGGAGTAATCCTGTGACGGTTAAAGGTGGAGTAATCCTGTGACGGTTAAAGGTGGAGTAATCCTGTGATGGTTAAAGGTGGAGTAATCCTGTGCTGGTTAAAGGTGGAGTAATCCTGTGACGGTTAAAGGTGGAGTAATCCTGTGACGGTTAAAGGTGGAGTAATCCTGTACTGGTTAAAGGTGGAGTAATCCTGTGCTGGTTAAAGGTGTAGTAATCCTGTGCTGGTTAAAGGTGGAGTAATCCTAGTTAAAGGTGGAGTAATCCTGTGCTGGTTAAAGGTGGAGTAATCCTGGTTAAAGGTGGAGTAATCCTGGTTAAAGGTGGAGTAATCCTGGTTTAAGGTGGAGTAATCCTGGTTAAAGGTGGAGTAATCCTGTGCTGGTTAAAGGTGGAGTAATCCTGGTTAAAAGTGGAGTAATCCTGTGCTGGTTAAAGGTGGAGTAATCCTGGTTAAAGGTGGAGTAATCCTGGTTAAAGGTGGAGTAATCCTGGTTAAAGGTGGAGTAATCCTGTGCTGGTTAAAGGTGTAGTAATCCTGGTTAAAGGTGTAGTAATCCTGGTTAAAGGTGGAGTAATCCTGGTTAAAGGTGGAGTAATCCTGTGCTGGTTAAAGGTGGAGTAATCCTGGTTAAAGGTGTAGTAATCCTGGTTAAAGGTGGAGTAATCCTGGTTAAAGGTGTAGTAATCCTGGTTAAAGGTGGAGTAATCCTGGTTAAAGGTGGAGTAATCCTGGTTAAAGGTGGAGTAATCCTGTGCTGGTTAAAGGTGTAGTAATCCTGGTTAAAGGTGGAGTAATCCTAGTTAAAGGTGTAGTAATCCTGGTTAAAGGTGGAGTAATCCTGGTTAAAGGTGTAGTAATCCTGGTTAAAGGTGGAGTAATCCTGGTTAAAGGTGGAGTAATCCTGGTTAAAGGTGGAGTAATCCTGGTTAAAGGTGGAGTAATCCTGGTTAAAGGTGGAGTAATCCTGGTTAAAGGTGGAGTAATCCTAGTTAAAGGTGGAGTAATCCTGGTTAAAGGTGGAGTAATCCTGTGCTGGTTAAAGGTGTAGTAATCCTGTGCTGGTTAAAGGTGTAGTAATCCTGGTTAAAGGTGGAGTAAAACTTTATAAGCTCTTCTTTTATCTGTTGAACCTCTGAGTAAGAAAGCCTCTGATAGGTCGGTCTGTCGGCCGGATAATGAGACAAGCTCTTTCTTTGCTGTGAGCCGTTACCAGGCAACCGTCAGAGACTCTGCTGCGGTCCGTCTCCCTCCTGAAAAAGGTCAAAATGTGTCTTTGAGAGTTCAGCTCCTCTGCAGATTACACAAAGAGATGTAATCACATGTTTATCTGGAGCGTCTCTCGTGTGAAGCTCCCTGACGCTCAGAGACGCTTTCATTCTGAAGTGTCACAGCCTGAGGTTACGTCTCTCTGCAGACATCTGGAGTCTGATCAGCTTCCTGCAGATCATCCTCTGAGTGTCAGCCGGAGGAGGGAAGTCTTTAAACCCTAAGTTTTAACTCTGTTTATATTCTCTTAGAATTAAAGTCAAACCACAGACTCTCAGTGTTACCTCTCCTGCTAAGACTCAAACAAACAGACATTGAACACACCACAGACTCTCAGTGTTACCTCTCCTGCTAAGACTCAAACAAACAGACATTGAACACACCACAGACTCTCAGTGTTATCTCTCCTGCTAAGACTCAATCAAACAGACATTGAACACACCACAGACTCTCAGTGTTACCTCTCCTGCTAAGACTCAAACAAACAGACATTGAACACACCACAGACTCTCAGTGTTACCCCTCAGAGCACCTTCAGTTTTAAAAGTTAACAGTTTAAACTTGTTACTTCACACAGAGCTTTAAATTGTGAATTTGAAGCTTCATTTATATTTGTATCTGCGTTTTAAAGTCTGTCCGAGTATTCAGGCCTTTAATCAACATGAGGAACATTAGAGAGGAATCATTCTGCCCTCTTTATCCTCCTGATGCTCTCTGTCTGCGTACCTGTTACTGAACTCATAAACTCTTCATGGATTTTTAACTGCAGAGTGCAAACTGATGTTTTTTGTTGATTCCGACTTCAACAAAAAAAATGAAAGATATAAAAGTATGAATTATTAAAACATGTAATCCAGTGATTAACTACAGCTCTGGATTATAAAGAACAGAGATAATCTGCCTTTAGTAACAAAGTGTGAGTGAAATCATTAACTGTAAATAAAGATGGACGACGTATCTCCACCTCCTCCTGTTGTACAAGAGTGAAGTCTGAATCCCTCCATGACACGCACCAACATATTCCACCTCCAGTCCACAGTGTCACAGATCCTTGTATGGGACAACATTCTAGAGTTATGTCTTTAAGATCAAAGACAACATTCTAGAATTCTGTCTTTAAGATCAAAGACAACATACTAGAATTCTGTCTTTAAGATCAAAGACAACATTCTAGAATTCTGTCCTTTAAGATCAAAGACAACATTCTAGAATTCTGTCTTTAAGATCAAAGACAACATTCTAGAATTCTGTCTTTAAGATCAAAGACAACATTCTAGAATTCTGTCTTTAAGATCAAAGACAACATTCTAGAATTCTGTCCTTTAAGATCAAAGACAACATTCTAGAATTCTGTCTTTAAGATCAAAGACAACATTCTAGAATTCTGTCTTTAAGATCAAAGACAACATACTAGAATTCTGTCCTTTAAGATCAAAGACAACATACTAGAATTCTGTCTTAAAGATCAAAGACAACATTCTAGAATTCTGTCTTTAAGATCAAAGACAACATTCTAGAATTCTGTCTTTAAGATCAAAGACAACATTCTAGAATTCTGTCTTTAAGATCAAAGACAACATTCTAGAATTCTGTCCTTTAAGATCAAAGACAACATACTAGAATTCTGTCCTTTAAGATCAAAGACAACATTCTAGAATTCTGTCTTTAAGATCAAAGACAACATTCTAGAATTCTGTCCTTTAAGATCAAAGACAACATTCTAGAATTCTGTCTTTAAGATCAAAGACAACATTCTAGAATTCTGTCTTTTAAGATCAAAGACAACATTCTAGAATTCTGTCTTTAAGATCAAAGACAACATTCTAGAATTCTGTCCTTTAAGATCAAAGACAACATTCTAGAATTCTGTCTTTAGATCAAAGACAACATTCTAGAATTCTGTCTTTTAAGATCAAAGACAACATTCTAGAATTCTGTCTTTAAGATCAAAGACAACATTCTAGAATTCTGTCTTTAAGATCAAAGACAACATTCTAGAATTCTGTCTTTAAGATCAAAGACAACATTCTAGAATTCTGTCCTTTAAGATCAAAGACAACATTCTAGAATTCTGTCTTTAAGATCAAAGACAACATTCTAGAATTCTGTCCTTTAAGATCAAAGACAACATTCTAGAATTCTGTCCTTTAAGATCAAAGACAACATTCTAGAATTCTGTCTTTAAGATCAAAGACAACATTCTAGAATTCCTGTCTTTAAGATCAAAGACAACATTCTAGAATTCTGTCTTTAAGATCAAAGACAACATTCTAGAATTCTGTCTTTAAGATCAAAGACAACATTCTAGAATTCTGTCTTTAAGATCAAAGACAACATTCTAGAATTCTGTCCTTTAAGATCAAAGACAACATTCTAGAATTCTGTCTTTAAGATCAAAGACAACATTCTAGAATTCTGTCCTTTAAGATCAAAGACAACATTCTAGAATTCTGTCCTTTAAGATCAAAGACAACATTCTAGAATTCTGTCTTTAAGATCAAAGACAACATTCTAGAATCCTGTCTGTGATGTCAGAGTTCTGAGAGTAAAGTCAACGTTCTAAAGAAGAGTCCGATCTAAACTGATCCTGCTTTGTTCCTCTTTTTCTATCATCAATAATAATTCAGAGTAAACAGAAACATGAACACTGAGACATAAATCAGCGTGATAAGAACTAACTAGAACCACAGAAACATGTTTGATCAACATTTATTTGACCTGTGTTTGATTTTACTCTTTGACCCATGTCCCATCTGTTAACATGGAGGAGGCGGGGCTTATGGGCTGTACTGCAGACAGTCAGTAAGGGGAGCTGTCATGTTTAATAATCTCCATGACATCATGAGAAAATAAACACAATGAAATATGAACTGGTAGAGTATAATTTGAGACGGGCGCTAACAGGGTAATGGTCTCTGTTGGTTGGACTCCTG
>NW_023260161.1:0-15000 GCF_009762535.1 Notolabrus celidotus | reverse complement strand
GTGTGTGTGAGTGTGTGTGAGTGTGTGTGAGTGTGTGTGAGTGTGTGTGTGTCTCTGCTGAAGGGCAGCAGGACTTGATATTGATCAGACTGTGTTTGTTCAGGTTGTTCTTTCTTTGTATCTGAATAACTTTAAAGTCTAACTCTGTTGTTGGTGTTGTTTTAACAGAGACGTTCACAGACTTAAAGATACAGTACGTCTTTGTAAACCACAGTTCACTCTCTGGTTGGTTAAAGGAGTAATTAAAGATTCCCTCAGTGTGTCTCTGAATAAACATAATATATTTTGTGTGGGCTCGTCGTGGAGCTGGATCAATAAACAGTGAGTCAGCCTGAACTCAGCTGAGTGCTCAGAGTTCAACTTTTACAAACTTTATAAAGTTTCACCGCCTCGTTTCCTCATCATCATCATCATCATCATCATCATCATCATCATCATCATCATTATCATCATCACCATCATCACCATCATCATCATCATCATCATCATCATCATCATCATCATCATCATCATCATCACCATCATCATCATCATCATCACCACCATCATCATCATCATCATCATGTCTGCGCTGAATTCATGTGTTCATAAAGAGTTCCTTCATGAACATCAGACTGTATGAGACGTGGACATGGTCTCAGCAGTCCCTTCAACAGTGTGTACAAATAATCAAAAGATCCAAGGCAGGGAGAGCAGCAGCAAAGACCAGGCCTCCTCCACCCAGCTCCTCCACCCAGCTCCTCCTTTCTGCTGTGTCACATTTTACTTGTGTCATATGAATCGTCACTGATGCTCGCTCTGCTCTGTACTGCTCTCCCTGCCTTGGCTTTACATGTATGCACAAGAAAGACAGGGAATGTATGGTTAAGGTATCCCGCTTATTACCCGGCTACTAACTGAAGATGAAAGTTTGAGTTCTTTGTTTTTAATCTCATCGTTCTTTTAGTTTAACACAAACTTCAGTCAGACGTCATGTTCTCTCTTTAATTGATCTCTTATAATAAACGTCTCAGATCTGTCCCCTCTGTCCTCTGTCATCTTTATATTCTGTTTCACTCGGATCACTTTGGATCAGTTTAAAGACTCTTTATGAATCCTGTTTGCTCTGCTGATGAATCTCTTATTAACGTCAGATAATGACTCAGATTTAGATTTGGTGCAGGATCAGCTGTCCCGCTGTGATTTTGTGTTTTTGTTGTCAGTGTTTTGTTTCTGATCTCATCTGAATTAGACACACAGAATCCTCCCACAGGTTATTAAAGCAGACTTATATAAGTCTGTGTGCATCAGTCTGCAGGCTGCGCTGAAGGAGGCTTATGAATGCTGTGGAAAGCTTTATCTCAGGGGAGTTCCCTGCAGACTTAATTTAACGCTAAACCCAAATTAGTTCCTCCATATTAAAACATCAAGAGTGAGCGTCCCAGCACGGCAGACACAAAGTTACACAACCACAGGCTCCTTCTTTTATTATTACACATCAGGATGTTGGATTTAATCCCTGAAGCTGCAGACTGGAGGGTTACACTTGTACATTTATGGGTCTTATTCTTCGTCTGGAGTTTCTGCCCTTCTGCCTCGTGAGCTGTTTGGTGGAACCTGCAGCAGCTAGCTTGATGAGAGCTCATCATGAGAGTCGTCATTATGGACTCAAATACATCCAGACCCTGCGTTTCCCTCCGTCACAGGGACTTTAAACCCTCAGACCGTCTCTCTCTCTCTAACAGCAGCCTGTCAGGAGGCGCTGTGTGTCTCTGTGTGTCTCTGTGTGTCTCTGTGTGTCTTTGAGTGTCTCTGTGTGTCTCTGTGTGTCTCTGTGTGTCTCTGCGTGTCTCTGTGTGTCTCTGCGTGTCTCTGCGTGTCTCTGCGTGTCTCTGTGTGTCGCTGTGTGTCTCTGTGTGTCTCTGCGTGTCTCTGCGTGTCTCTGTGTGTCTCTGTGTGTCTCTGTGTGTCTCTGTGTGTCTCTGTGTGTCTCTGTGTGTCGCTGTGTGTCTCTGTGTGTCTCTGTGTGTCTCTGTGTGTCTCTGTGTGTCTCTGTGTGTCTCTGTGTGTCTCTGTGTGTCTCTGTGTGTCTCTGTGTGTGCTGACAGTTATTATCTGCTGTCACTTTGGCTGCTGAGCACAGTCTCACAGATGCTGCTGCTTTGCCTCACTGCTTCTGTGTTTCATCCAGATGAGTAGGTTTTCTCTGCAGCAGGTCCGGTCTGAGTCTCTGTTCTGAGGTTCAGGATCATGAGGGTCGTGGTCTCTGTGCTGAGGTTCAGGATCATTAGGGTCTGAGTCTCTGTGCTGAGGTTCAGGATCATTAGGGTCTGAGTCTCTGTGCTGAGGTTCAGGATCATTAGGGTCTGAGTCTCTGTGCTGAGGTTCAGGATCATTAGGGTCTGAGTCTCCGTGCTGAGGTTCAGGGTCATTAGGGTCTGAGTCTCCGTGCTGAGGTTCAGGATCATTAGGGTCTGAGTCTCTGTGCTGAGGTTCAGGATCATGAGGGTCTGAGTCTCCGTGCTGAGGTTCAGGATCATGAGGTCTGCTCACTGTAAGGACGTGTGATGTCAGCAGCAGGTAACTCATTAATCTGAAGCACAAAGAGGACCAGGAGGTTTAATGAGTCTGGTTTAATAAAGGCCGCCCCACATGTCTGTCCTCCTCTGATACGAGTCCGCTTTGTTTCTCTGCAGCGACCGTGAGGTCTACAATCAACCTTTATTTATAAAGCTCCAAATCACAACAAAGGTTCTCCTCAGACTCCAAACAGAGCAGGTCTAGACTGTCCTCTATGATCTATTATTAACAAAGACCCAACATCAAGACCGGATCAGATCCAGTCCCATCTTACAGACAGGACTCAGTCTGATCTCATCTTAATCCACCATGAGCAGCAGAAAGGAAAAAGGAATAAAGAAAGGAAGAAGGAAGGAAGGAAGGAAGGAAGGAAGGAAGGAAGGAACGAAGGAAGGAAGGAAGGAAGGAAGGAAGGAAGGATAACAGACCCCAAAAAAGGAATCTCCAGCAGAGATCCAGAGGAACCTACGAGACAAGGGAGCTCAGGGACTCCAGAAAGGTCTATGGTTAGTAACTTTAATGGGACAGGAAGAGTTAAAGTGAGAGACAGGCAGAGAGAGGAGAGAGAGGGAAAGACAGGATCCCAGTGTGTCAGTCTAAGCCTATAGCAGCAGAACTAAGACCTGGTCCAAGCCTGATCCAGCTCTAACTATAAGCTTTATCAAAAAGGAAAGTTTGAAGCCTACTCTTAAAAGTAGAGAGGGTGTCTGCCTCCCGGACCCTGACTGGTAGATGATTCCAAAGGAGAGGGGCCTGATAACCGAAGGCTCTACCTCCCATACTACTTTTAGAGACTGTAGGTAGGAGGAGCAGGCCTGCATGTTGGGACTGTAGAGGTCTAGAGGGGTAAGGGGGCACTATGAGGTCTTTGTTGGTCTCTTCTGATGTGAGAGTTTGTTTCTGCAGACAGTGTGAGGTCTGATCGATCTCTTGTCTTGGTCGTTCTAAGTTCAGTGTCTGTCAGGATACTCTTCCTCTGAAGTGGTTGGTTTATGAACTCTTGTTTCCTGAGCTGTAAATGAAAGTCTGGTGAATCTGTGATATCGTGGTCGTGTCTTCCTTTAAAGCGTCTCCCCTGAACTAAAACAGACGTTCCTCAGAGCAGCCTCTCGTCCTCACGCCTCCTGGATAAGTAGATCTGAATATGCAGCCCGGCGTCTCGTCCTCTGTTTTAATAAGACACGCTCTGTGTTTCAGGATAAGTGAGGGATTATTACACCTCCTCCTGCAGGGAAGCAGCTTGCTAACAAACCCCCTCCTTGTAATTCCCTCTGTACGCTCGGCTACCTGAGAATCTATTAGCGGGCCGGACATTCATCAAACTGACGTTACTTACGCTCGCCCCCCTCTCCTCTCTGGATCAGCGCCAAGTTTAAAATGAATTTAAAGGGATGAAGGAAACAGCGGGGAGCGGGCAGACTATTAACCACGACCGCAGTGAGACTCAGAGGAGCTTCAGCTCGTCTGTGACCACGACACAGTCTGACTGATTCTGATGTTTCTTTACAGGATGAGAAGAACCAGGTGCTGACCACCAACATCTGGCTGCAGCTGGTGAGTTAACATGTTAGTGTTCAAATCATCAGGATTAATGACTTAACTTCTTACATCACTTCAACTATATCATCTACATCTACATTTCCTGGTCTAGGCTCCAATAAATACTCAATGAAAAGGTTATGAACAGTCATGGTGGACTTCAGTTCCTCACCTGAGTCCTGACCTTGTCTCTCCAGACAAACAGAACTTTTCTCTCATATCACAGGAGTTCCTGTTCTTCCTCTGCCTTTATTGGATAGTCTGATTATGATTCCTTCACTTCCACCAACAGTTAGTCGATGTTGTCTTCAAACATAGACGACTAAAGAAGCAGCAGGCTGATTTAATTGTTGATCATTTGTTGTTCACGCCCTTGTTCATGCTTTTGTTCACGCTGTAATTTAACATCGTTTCCCAAAGCTGAGTTGTGCATTCAAAACGTCTCCAGCTCTTCATCTTCTTCTCTTCGTCTCATCTGTTTCTTCCTCCTCTCTTTCCACTGATTAAACTAATTAATGAGGCTAATTAACCTCATCAATCTATGCAGATTAACCTTACATGCAGGAATGAAGGAGTGATGACATCAGATCTTAAACCTTCCATAAAGTAGTGGGGCACAAAGTTTGAGCCGGGCGTAGGAGCTGCTGTGATAATGAATGAAGGGCTGCTCTGATTGGCTGCCTGGATGTTGTCTGAGGCGTGGTGCAGATGAATGTAGAGGTGGAAAAACACCAAAACAAACATGTAGAGTGCCCCAGAAGAACCTGCCAGTACTTCACAAGTAGGATCCAAAATCTGACCCTGTAAAGAAGAAGGAAGCTGTGGCAGTGATGCGGCTTCAGTCACATGTCTCTGAGTGGTGTGTTAAAATGTGAGCACTAATCCTACTGTCTCTCCTTTCATGTCTGACTTTACATCGTCTGTTAGCGTGTCCGGCTCTAACCTTTGACATCTTGACTCTGCAAAAGCACAGGAAGAAGCTGGAGGAGTGGGAGTGGGAGTGGGAGTGGGAGTGGGAGTGGGAGTGGGAGTGGTTTTGAGTGCATGTGTTTGACGATCCCTCCTGTCGTTACATCACCACAGGAGCAAACTCAAACCTCCTGGTAGAAGCTGCAGAAACAACACAGAGATGTTTTCACTTCCACTCTCTCAGAGCTGCTCGGTGTGAAGGTGAAACACATCTTTGATTGAATGGGACTTTTAGAAATGTTAAACTAGGACCCTGTTTTATAAAACCTGACCCACTCATGATCTCTGACTGTGGAGGAACATTTACTCCAAAGTTACTCTCAGACTTCACAGCACGGTTTTCTACAAACTTCTGAGACACTCTGTGGGAGCAATCCAACATATTTTGTCCCTTGAAGGGATTCAGACTCGACGGCACTTTAAGCGTCCCTTTGCTGTCAGACACTCCTCCAGGATCAGGACCAGGATCAGGACCAGGATCAGGACCAGGATCAGGACCACGACTCTATTACAGGAAATTAAACCTGTGTCACTTCCAGCAGCTACAGCCGAGCCTCTCTCTGCAGACCGCCGGGGACGGTGTGGAAACAGCCTCTGCAGGAAAGTAAACATTGATGATAAATGGAAGCCTGCAGCCTCAGCTTCCCCTCCTGCTCCTCCTTCCCTTCCTTCCCTCCTTCCCCTCCCCTCCTCCTCCCCTCCTTCCTTCAGTTCAGCTTCCAGAGAGACTCGGGAGGAAACACAGGACTCCAGCTCTGCTGCTTGACCCAGATAAGTTTGAGTGTGATGGAGGAAAACTTGATCCACGCCAGCTTCTTTTTCTGCTTTCACGAGTTCAGTATCTTCTGTTTCTGATGAAGGACTCACCTGACACCTCCTGCACCTCCTCCCCCTCCCTCACATCAGCTCCTCTCTTCTCTCTGACTCCACCTCGGTCTATAAAAAGCTCCTCCTCCTGCTCCTCCTCCTCCTCCTTCTCCTCCTTCTCTCCTTTTGTGGCGTCGGGAGCGACTCTGGTGTGAATGTCAGAGCTAATGGAGAGTGTAGGAATTCATTACGGGAGCTTCCTAAACCCATTTCATGCAGCGGTCCAGATTTAATGAGGTTTCAGATCAGGTCCTGAGGAGTGTGTTTGTAAAGGGGTGATGCACTAATCCGGCCTAATCTGCTCCTCTCAGAGGGAAAGGTTCGTCCCTGGAGACTCTGCTCTTCCTCTCCTCCCAGGACGAGTCTCTTAGCCTAATTTAATTTGGTTTTTACCTCCTCCTCCTCCTCCTCCTCCTCCTCCTCCTCCTCCTCCTCCTCCTCCTCCTCCTCCTCCTCTCCTCCTCCTCCTCCTCTGTTCCTCTTCCTCTTCCTCCTCCTCCTCTGTTCCTCTTCCTCTTCCTCCTCCTCATTCAGGGAGATAAGAACATCTCTGACTCTTCAGCCGTCAAACTCTGAATCCTCTCTGGACTAACGTCAGGAGTCCGTCTGTCCCTGACGATGTTCTGAATCAGACTGTGAAGATATCAGACCCCTCTCCTTTGGAATCATCTACCAGTCAGGGTCCGGGAGGCAGACACCCTCTCTACTTTTAAGAGTAGGCTTCAAACTTTCCTTTTTGATAAAGCTTATAGTTAGAGCTGGATCAGGCTTGGACCAGGTCTTAGTTATGCTGCTATAGGCTTAGACTGACACACTGGGATCCTGTCTTTCCCTCTCTCTCCTCTCTCTGCCTGTCTCTCACTTTAACTCTTCCTGTCCCATTAAAGTTACTAACCATAGACCTTTCTGGAGTCCCTGAGCTCCCTTGTCTCGTAGGTTCCTCTGGATCTCTGCTGCTGTGGACGTGGTCCAGACTCCAGCTGCTACAACTACTACTATCCGTCTCCCCACTATCATCTCTCTCTCTCTTCACCTCCCTCTATCCCTCTCTCCAACACGGTCTCAGATTCAGATGTGTGTCTAACATGAGTCTGGTCCTGCTGGAGGTTTCTGCCTGTTAAAGGAAGTTTGTCCTTGCCACTGTAACTTGCTAAATGCTGCAAAGTGCTCTGCTCATGGTGGATTAAGATGAGATCAGACTGAGTCCTGTCTGGAAGATGGGACTGGATCTGATCCGGTCTTGATGTTGGGTCTCAGAGTAAACCCTGCAGGAACAGAGGGACTCTGACAGCTCAGTATCTGCTCTCTGGGACTCGACGGTCTTGTTTAATCCTGTTGAGCAGAGAGAAATGAAATGTCCTCACAGATCCAGAAATATCCTGTAAGTCTGTCAGGGAGGATAATCCTGTTAGGACCGGCTGAGTCAGACCCAAACTGAATCTGTTACAGACCCAACTTTTATCTCACTTCTTGATCCGAGCAACAAAGACGGACCAGTGTGTGAACCGCCGCCATGCCTCGCTCTTCTTCTGCATCTTTCTTTTCCTCGTGTTGCATCAGCTCGTCACTTTCCTTTATAGTGTGCAGGTTCTCCTCTCTGACTCCGAGGCTTTGAACTGTTTGAGACAGGAGCATAAAGAGCCGATGTGCCCACCTGCTCATTAAAGATACATGTTAGCGCTCCATTCTCCCGCTCAGATCTGGACTGATTCTCTTTGTGCTTTTAATTTGAAGGCTGTGGTTTTATTTATTGGCTGAAACTAAAGAGCTGGAGTTCAGAGTGCAGGTCCACAATCTGAAAAACAACATGAAGTCAAAGAAATCTAAAGATTGCATGATGTGACTCAGAGAAACTATGAAAGGATATACTCTTTAAATAAGTAGCTTTGAATATTATACAAATTATAAGCATGCAGTTGTTGGTGATAGATCTGACGGACACTAATACACAAATAATAACTGATATTTATACAGCGCCTTTCAGGAAACCCAAGGTCTCTTCACAGGGTCAGGTAGGGGGTCTGGGGGGTAGGTGGGGGTATCTAACGGGGACAGGCCTTGAGGTAAAGGTGCGTTTTGACTGCTTCTTTAAAACCGTCCAGGGTTGGGGCGCTGTGGATGTCAGGAGGGAGAGAGTTCCACAGAGTGGGGGCAGCCACACTGAAGGCTCTGTCCCAAAAGGTCTGCAGCTTAGTCCGGGGGATGGAGAGGAGACCCAGGTCCGAAGACCGTAGGTTCCAGGATGGAGTGTGTTGGTGGAGGAGGTCAGCCAGGTATCGGGGGGGCGAGGGCATGCAGGGATTTGTAGGTGAGGAGGAGGAGCTTATAGGTGATGTGGCACTTTACAGGGAGCCAGTGGAGGTGAATGAGAGTGGGGGTGATGTGCTGCCAGGGCTTGGTGTGCGTGAGAACCCTGGCAGCTGAGTTCTGCTTGTATTGGAGCCGGTCCAGGGCATTGCTGGGTACTCCGTTGCAGTAATCCAGCAGGGAGGTAATGAAAGCGTGGATGAGGGTCTGGGTAACTGAATCAGAGAGAGATGGATGCAGACAAAGCATACTCAGAGGGTTAAATGCACCACAGTCTACTCTGCAGAGCAAATCAGATCCTTCACAGCACCGGATCTGATTCTATTCTAGTCAATGTGTTAACTTCCACTGGATCCGCTCCGTTCACCAGTTCACCCTCTCCCGCTGCAAGGTAAAGGACTACACGATCCAAGTCCAGTGATAGACTGAATCCACACACCTAAAACCGTCACTCTTATTAGAATAACAGGAAGTGTATATAACTGTCTGTAAGACACACACAGCTTCCTCTGTGCTCTTCATTAAAACTTGCTCATCACATATTTTGAAGGATTTGAAAACCTTGAAACAGACTCGTCAGAAACAGTTCTTAGAAGTCCGGCGTTCAGAACTTCAGAGCGCTGTCTCGTGATTCTGAAGGAGTCTCTCTGCAGCGGCTCTGACTCGGCTGCTTTCATCAGACCCCTCTGAGGAAAACACTTCAGCTCAGTGACGGAGAGTAAACAAGACCGAGAGAGAGAGAGAGAGAGAGAGAGAGAGACGTGTGTGACCTTCACCGCCTCTCACACACACACACACACACACACACACACACACGCACACACGCACACACACACACATGAGGTGAGGACGTGATGAGGACCGAGACGACCAAAGGAGCTGTGGATGTAAATGAGACGTCAGCCTGGTCCTGATGTGTGGAGGCAGCAGCAGGATCCTCTCTCTCTCAGGCTGTCGCGGGTCGTGGTTATAAAGAGATGAAATGTAGAGGTCATACGAGCTGCTGTCACAGGTATCAGACCGAATATCTCAGCAGAGGGAGGATAAATATCTGGACGGTGGTACAAGAAATGCATCGTAATTTAGGAAGGAGTCCAAAGAGGATAAAGTCCTCTGCAGCCACTTCCTGAACGCCTCGTTCGTCTGCTCTCCCAGAGGACTGAAGTCAGACCGCTTGTGGGCGTTACTTCACACGCATCATGAAACGACCTTAAAGTCCCGCCTTCACAGGAAACATCGGAGGCTGTTCGCCGTCAGCTGTCGTTGTGTAATCTGCTGTTATCACGTATACGTCACACCTTCCAGCTCCAGGTTTCAGTCACAGCTGAGACGTTCATCTCGTTCTGACGTTTGTTAACGAAGTCATCAGTAAAGTGGCGAGCACGATGTAACAGTCAGAGTCCAGTTGTTGTATTACTGCTGCAATTCCAGGCATCGCCACAAGGTGGTGTTTACTGAGGGAGAGCTCTGGTGTAAGCTGTGCCTGTTTTAGATTCGTCATGTTTGATTGAGGATCTGGTGTTATAAGATTGACCGTTAGTGTTCTGTGTGACAGATATAATGGGATCAGCATGGTTAGCAGGTGGTTATGGGAAATAGAACCCCGACTTTAAAGACGCATTTTCAGGAGGAAGACGTCAAATATTAAGAAGCTGTTCTTCTCTGGAAGGATCCCTTCCCTCCTTTGTTCCTCGTTGCATAAAGTCTGAAACTTCTCTGTTGATGGTTCCTCTCAGTCCGTCCTGTGACTCTCTGAAAGCTCACGCTGTGTCATGGTTTGTGTCTGTTCTCTTCACTTTGTTAGACGTCTCTCTTTCAATCAGCTCTTCTCTACTTCCTGTTTGCCTCCTCTCTTCTTCTTCTTCTCTCTGCTGCTGACTGCTCAGACTTTAACCACCAATGAAATCAAAGTTTGTTCCCTCCTAATAAACAGAGAGTATAAAATGTGTTTCTGCCACAGTGTCAACAGGCAGAGTAATAATACATATTAAAACAGTGAACTTAATGCCTCTCTCTGTGTGTGTGTGTGTGTGTGTGTGTGTGTGTGTGTGTGTGTGTGTGTGTGTGTGTGTGTGTGTGTGTGTGTGTGTGTTTTCAGTACTGGACGGATTACTACCTGCAGTGGAACGTGTCTGATTATCCGGGTGTGACCAACGTCCGGTTTCCCGACAGTCAGATCTGGAGGCCGGACATCCTGCTGTACAACAGGTACGCCGAGCGTCATCCAGAGTGTCTGTGTTTAAAGTTCTGATCTGATCAGACCAGCTGAGTTCACTGTAAGAGCTGACCCAGACCCTGACCCGGCTCTGACCTGGCTCTGATCCCGCTCATTGACCTCCTCTCGTTAAAGCCAGCCGGGTCAATACTCCCTCTGACAGCCTGCAGTATCAGACTCTCTCCTGGGTAATGAGCTGAGGGGCTCAGGACTCTCAGGACGCTGCAGAGAGCCTCCCACAGCGTGCAGGACTCTCAGGACGCAGCAGAGAGACTCCCACAGCGTGCAGGACTCTCAGGACGCAGCAGAGAGACTCCCACAGCGTGCAGGACTCTCAGGAGGCAGCAGAGAGCCTCCCACAGCATGCAGGACTCTCAGGACGCAGCACAGAGCCTCCCACAGCGTGCAGGACTCTCAGGACGCTGCAGAGAGCCCCCCACAGCGTGCAGGACTCTCAGGACGCAGCAGAGAGACCCCCACAGCGTGCAGGACTCTCAGGACGCAGCAGAGAGACCCCCACAGCGTGCAGGACTCTCAGGACACAGCAGAGAGACTCCCACAGCGTGCAGGACTCTCAGGACGCTGCAGACAACCTCCCATAGCATGCAGGACTCTCAGGACGCTGCAGAGAGCCTCCCACAGCGCTCAGGACTCTCAGGACGCTGCAGAGAGCCTCCCACAGCGTGAAGGACTCTCAGGACGCAGCAGAGAGCCTCCCACAGTGTGCAGGACTCTCAGGACACAGCAGAGAGACTCCCATAGCGTGCAGGACTCTCAGGACACAGCAGAGAGACTCCCACAGCGTGCAGGACTCTCAGGACACAGCAGAGAGACTCCCACAGCGTGCAGGACTCTCAGGACACAGCAGAGAGACTCCCACAGCGTGCAGGACTCTCAGGACACAGCAGAGAGCCTCCCATAGCATGCAGCGACGGTGTGCAAACAGAGAGCTGCTGATTCAGCTCGTTTACAGAGGACTGAAAATAAAGCAGCGTCGTTCAGAGCGACTCACCCTGAACTGAAACATCCTCAGTCCACTGGAGAGGGACTGATCCAGCTGCTCTGCTTTCTCTCTGAGTGTCGCAGAGAGGGCCGGGGGTGGGAGGGGGGGATGGAGGGTTATTTGGATGCAGCTCGACACCGACTCAGAAATTAATCCAGGGGACTCTAAACCACAACCGAGTCCTGACCCTGAGGTCTCCTCTCTGACGTCTTATTACTTTCAGAAAGTTTCACTCAGACATCTGACTTTGACTTTTCTCTGCAACAACTTCAAACTAAATCTGTTTCCACACGTCCTCAAACCTCCTGAAACTGAAACATGTGAACACTAACAGCTGAAAGTTTCACCCTGGATTCAACCGGACTTCGTCCTGCACGCCTCCTGGTGACCTTTCTGCAGGAAGTCAACAGGAGCCCACATGAGACGTGCAGCAGAAGGTGTTGTGATGGGGTTCAAATCATAATCATGTAACGTGTAAACCCTGAAGAGGAGGAATAAAAACGAGAGAGGTTGAAGAAGGAGGATCACTTCAGGATGCACGTGCGTCTATTTGTACGAAGCGTTGATGTAGAACAAGCAGCTGACATTCATCCGTTCATCTCTCCTCAGTGCTGATGAAAGGTTCGACGCCTCCTTCCACACCAACATCCTGGTCAACTCCTCCGGATACTGCCAGTACCTGCCGCCAGGTAAGAGACCTTTAAGCCCCGCCCCTCACAGACAGGTTTCTAACAGTGACAACGAGCCTCGAGGACCCACGTCCAGACTTTCTCAAGATTTATCAAACACTCAAAGAGGAAGTGAGACCAGACCGGACACACCAGGAGCATGACCTTCAAAATAAAACAGGAAACACTAAAAACTTAAAAGAGGGACACAAGTGAAAATAAACACACACGAGTACTTCAGGAACATCAAGGGGACGATGTTTTCACAAGAGGAGAATATTAATATCTGTGAAAAAGGGAATAATGTGAGAAACGTCTGAAATGTGTGTCATTCACGATGACAATAACTAACGTCTTTATATTTTAACATTATCCACTCAGGGAGGATTTCATTCATGTTTATTTAATGAGAGTAAAATTAAAGATGATGTAACTCAGAGAAGGACAAACGATCAACTCCAGGAAAACTAAAATAAGATTCATGTTTCAGAAAACAGGAAAAAGAGACACAAAGCATGTCCTACCAAAATAAAACAGGAAGTGATTTCCTTACTCTGGTTTCTGACTGTCTAATGTTTCCTGGTGAACGTTGAAGGCATGCTAACAGCTGATGATGAAAGGTGGAGAACATTAGAGGAAGTAGAGCTGCATGAAGACAATCTTAAAGTTAAAATCAGAGCTCTGACTTGTGTTTGTTTTAACAAGATTTCAAATTATTTATTTATTTAGCTTAAATATTCATTTAAAATTACTGTAAATACATTAAATCATGTATTTAATTTGACAAATATAAAATAACAAATTTGGTAACATTTGTAGAATGTTTCTCAGACTTTTCCATATACATAATATAATATAATATATATATATATATAAAATTTGAATTTCAGAAGATACATTTTTTCCGTTTGATCAAAAACAAATGAATTAATAAATACATTTGATCTATTTTAAATGTTCTCACCCTCAGAGCCTCATTTCTCCTGTGATGAGATGTTGTCTCACACATGTTCAGGTTGTTTTGTTCCCTGGAGTCTGATTCTCTGATGAATCCTCTGACATGTTTTTAAATCTTTAAATCGAGTCAGTTTATTTATTCCTGATTGTCCTCCTGGATCTGATTGTCCTCCTGGCTGAGTTCAACAATGACTCTTATTCCCTGAACGATCATCCACACAGACGAGGGAAATGATCCGTCCTCAGAGATCATTACGGCCGCCCGTAAAGCTCCAGACTCTCAAAGACTCCATCGAACCCTGACGTGATGTGATCCCTGCAGACCTTTATGAAGGTCTGAGGGGACGCAGGGTCAACGAGAGGTCAGAGGTCAACAGAGCGAGGTGAGGAGGAGTTATGGTGCTCTGATGGACGACCTGAGATAGAAACAAGACACCGAGCTTTAACAGACTTCACATGAACATGATCATATTTTAAATATCTAAAGGATCCGTCTATATCAAACCTCACACCTCTACAGAGTCATGTGTCTGAAGATGAGGGAAAGCTCTCACCCAATCAGGAATCAATAAGCAGTAAACGTGCTAACAGCTCTATTAGCACTGACAGATGTTATTGATCAGAGTGAGCTGAGAGATCATTTCATCAACCCGTCCAGGAAAGAGAAACACAGAATGAATCCTATCAGAAGAGTCAGTGTGTGTCTGTGTTTCTGTTCTCACTGAAGTTAAAGAGAGATGATCTTAAAGAGCTCTGAATGTTAAACAGTCAGGTTCAAAGGTCAAACTTCCACAAACACCTCAAACACCTCAAACACCTCAAACACCTCAAACATGAGATACTGAAGGGTTCACAGTTTCCAGACTCCAAAGTGACGACTGAATAAATCTGTTTCCTGTTTATATGAACACTCAGACTTCTTCCTCTCCATGAGGCTTTAATTATTCTGCTCTTCCTCCTCTTCCTCCTCTTCCTCTCTTCCTCCTCTTCCTCTCTTCCTCTTATTCCTCTCTTCCTCCTCTTCCTCTCTTCCTCCTCTTCCTCTCTTCCTCCTCTTCCTCTCTTCCTCTTCTTCCTCCTCTTCCTCTCTTCCTCCTCTTCCTCTCTTCCTCCTCTTCCTCTCTTCCTCCTCTTCCTCTTCTTCCTCCTCTTCCTCCTCTTCCTCCTCCTAATGAAGCTGTAGTCCTGATTCTTCCTCCTCTTCCTCTCTTCCTCTCTTCCTCTTATTCCTCTCTTCCTCCTCTTCCTCTCTTCCTCCTCTTCCTCTCTTCCTCCTCTTCCTCTCTTCCTCTTCTTCCTCTCTTCCTCCTCTTCCTCTCTTCCTCCTCTTCCTCCTCTTCCTCCTCCTAATGAAGCTGTAGTCCTGATTGTTCCTCCTCTTCCTCTCTTCCTCCTCTTCCTCCTCTTCCTCCTCCTAATGAAGCTGTAGTCCTGATTCTTCCTCCTCTTCCTCTCTTCCTCCTCTTCCTCCTCTTCCTCTCTTCCTCTCTTCCTCCTCTTCCTCCTCTTCCTCCTCCTAATGAAGCTGTAGTCCTGATTCTTCCTCCTCTTCCTCTCTTCCTCCTCTTCCTCCTCTTCCTCTCTTCCTCCTCTTCCTCTCTTCCTCCTCTTCCTCCTCCTAATGAAGCTGTAGTCCTGATTCTTCCTCCTCTTCCTCCTCTTCCTCTCTTCCTCCTCTTCCTCCTCTTCCTCTCTTCCTCCTCTTCCTCCTCCTAATGAAGCTGTAGTCCTGATTCTTCCTCCTCTTCCTCCTTCCTCTTCTTCCTCTCTTCCTCTCTTCCTCCTCTTCCTCCCTTCCTCTCTTCCTCTTCTTCCTCTCTTCCTCTCTTCCTCCTCTTCCTCTCTTCCTCTTCTTCCTCCTCTTCCTCCTCTTCCTCCTCTTCCTCTCTTCCTCCTCTTCCTCCTCTTCCTCCTCT
>NW_023260160.1:22105-42187 GCF_009762535.1 Notolabrus celidotus | reverse complement strand
TTAAGGTAGTCACAAAGGACTTATAAGCTGCTTGTTCATGGTTTTGTGAGCTGATCTAAAGTGAGGACTTTTTATGGTTTACAAAGCATTCATTAATGCAGCACCAGCAGCACCTTAAAACACAGAAGTCACAAATATTGATTCAACAGAATAAGGAAACAGACACAACACATGGACTTAAACTTGTGTTTATTAAAAGGAAACAACCTCTGTATAAAACCATGTTTATCAAAATAACTCTTCATATGAACTTAAAATACTCTGCAACTGAACAAGAAAAAAAAACCCAAACTTAAAGTGCTCACAGTGGAAAAACTCAAATAAAATATGACATATCAATTATATAAAAAGCAGCTAATAAGTCCTTTGTGACTACCTTAATTAATCATAATTTGCTATGTAATAAGGTGTTCACTAACCCTTTCTAAATGTTAGAATCATAACCTGTAAATGTGTTTATAACTGCTTTATAATGACCAGAATAGCTAATTTGTATTTGGTGAATCCATCATTTATAAAGTATGAACAAAGAGTTAGTTAACACATTATAGAGAGTCATATTCATGAATAATAACACATTTATAACTGTGTTTTTACATGATATATAAATGAGTATTAATGTATGAACAATGCTTTACAGATGATGAGTTAAGTATTAATTAATGCTTAAAAGTGTGTAGTTAATATGAAGTGTTACCCATTATTGTTATTATTATTATTATTCACTTATTCACAAGTTTTTATTGTGTAGTTAGGGTATTTATATTTTATTTCATATTTTTTTGTATTTAAGTATGTAAATTTGGTGACACGTTACCTTACAAATTAAAGACATTGATGAAAGCAATGCTATTCGATTTCTTTTGTAAGTGCATGTTAATCGCCGATGGAGGGGGGGCGCCATTTAAAATCTCGCCTAGGGCACCACATTGGGTAGAGCCGGCTCTGCGTCTGAGTTTAGAACTGAAGCCAATGCAGAAGTGCAGAGACCTCCATCAACATCCTTATTAAAATGCATGTTTTTCCCACACAATCAAATGTGTTTGCAGCCTGATACTTTGGTAGTTGGCTCATTTATTCTCTCTATGCATTGTCAGTGCTGCATGTAAGGCCTCAATATTGGATCTGGGTTCCCTGTAACCTTACATAAAACCAGCAGTTACCAATCTTGGTGTCATAATGAATGATTTGATGGTGTTTTGAAATCAGATAAGCAGATCAATTCTGTAGTCAAATCTTGTTTTTAACATTTGAAGCTTCTATGGGTTTTATCTTTTAATGATTTTGAGGGGTGCTTTTATTTCTACTCTTCTGGACGACGGCAAAGCACTTTGTATTGGCATTAACCATGCCTCCCCGTCACGTCTACAGCTAGTCCAAAATGCTGCTGCTTGTCTTTTAACTGGCACCCATAAGCAAGAGCACATTGCCCCCATCCTTGCCTCCCTCCACCTGCGCCCTGTTCATTTAAGGATTCATTTCCATTCAAATCTTTAAATGGAGTAGGACAACAGTACAACCCCTTCAAGGTCTTTGTGGTTCTGCTGATCAGCTGCTTCTTGTGGTCCCAAAGACCTGGCTGAAAACCAGGGGTGACTGTGCCTTCTCTGCAGTGGCCTCCAAACTGTAGAACGAGCTGCCCTGTCACGTTAGATCGTCCCAAACCTTTGTGCTTTTCCTGTTTGTGGACTTCAGCTCTGCGTTCAACACCATCATACCAGACATCCTGCACCAGAAACTCACCCAGCTCACAGTGCCGGCCTCCATCTGTCAGTGGATCACCAACTTCCTGACGGACAGGAGACAGCAGGTGAGGCTGGGGAGCATCAAATCCAGCACCCGGACCATCAGCACTGGCGCCCCACAGGGATGTGTTCTCTCCCCACTGCTCTTCTCCCTCTACACCAATGACTGCACCTCAGGGGACCCCTCGGTGAAACTCCTGAAGTTCGCAGACGACACCACCGTCATCGGTCTCATCCAGGACGGAGACGAGTCTGCTTACAGACAGGAAGTGGAACAGCTGGCACTCTGGTGTAGTCAGAACCATCTGGAGCTGAACCCGCTCAAGACGGTAGAGATGACAGTGGACTTCAGGAGAAGCCCCCCCCCCCACTCCCCCCCCTCACCATCCTGAACAGCACTGTGTCTACTGTGGACTCTTTCAGGTTCCTGGGATCCACTATTTGCCGGGACCTGAGGTGGACCTCCCACATAGACACAATCAGAAAAAAGGCCCAGCAGAGGACGTACTTCCTGCGTCAGCTCAGGAAGTTCAACCTGCCCCAGGAGCTGCTGATCATGTTCTACACCTCCATCATCCAGTCTGTTCTGTGTACCTCCATCACTGTCTGGTTTGGATCTGCAACCAAACTAGACAATCACAGACTGCAGCGGACTATAAGGACTGCAGAAGAAATCATCGGTGTCGACCTGCCCCCCATCCAGGACTTGTACCGGTCCCGGGCCAGGAAACGGGCAGGTAGCATCACCGCTGACCCCTCACACCCTGGACACAAATTCTTTAAACTCCTCCCCTCCGGCAGGCGCTACAGATCACTGTGCGCCAAAACAACCCGCCATAAGAACAGCTTCTTCCCCCAGGCTGTCACTCTGATGAACACTAAACCATAACAGTGTCACACCTGTCAGATAAATACTCTCTGTAAATATACATGTAGATATACAACAATTCTCCAAGCAGAATTCCATATTTCTATTTTTTGTATTATTTAACTTCTATTTTTATAATGTAAAAACTACCTCTGCAACTCACCACTGCACTATCATATTATTTTAGCCTGTACATATTAGTCAAGCCTATTGTTGTTTCTTGTATTTATAGCTAAGGTTATTGTTATTATATTTTATTTTATTTTTTATTGTAGTTCTTATTCTTATTCTTATTCTTATGCCTTGTACAAAGAGAGCACAGTTTACTGAAGTCAAATTCCTTGTGTGTTCAAGCATACTTGGCGAATAAAGCTGATTCTGATTCTGATTCTTTATAAGTCAAGTGGAAAGGATTTTACAGGAACAGGTACAGGTTCTTTGTTATGCATCTTTTTTAATTCAACACGGTTAAGAGTTCTATACATTTTCATAATTAGGGGCAGAGCTAAGTTGACTGTTCCATGCTGTGTTACTATAAAGCAACCAGTGGGTGTTGACAGATGAGAAAGCATGGAGCCAGACCGCAGCAGATCAGAAGCGGATCTGGTGTAAGTCCTGGATAACAGGTGCAGTTTGCAGGAAGCTAACAGCGCCCCTCAGCTCCTCCACTGTCTGTGTTTAGGACGATCAAAGTTCGGTTGAGTCCGCATTCACAGCCGGGCTTCAAAACTTCTAATCAGAAACCCCTGAGTGACGTCAGAGCGACTCTCGGTCCATGTTTCATAAAGTCTTCTGCTTGTACCTGGGAGTCCAGCGTACACGCGGTGTCAAAACTAATCAGGAGGTTTCAGCAGATGGCTTAATGTGAGTGGACAGATGACAGAAGTTATTGGAGAGCAGGTTGATGACAGCTTGGGGGCAGTTTGGTCCCTGTGACGGCATCAAACTGGACACTAAATTAAGTGAGCCTCAGGGACTCATTTATGTTCTTCTAGGATGGTTAGGGAACACAACCGCTTCAATCCTTCCTGTGTAGAGAGACAACTGAGCCACAGGACACATGGTCACCTTCAGCACTACTGTGTTTCCATAAGGATGTACCCAGAGAGAGAAGATCCAACTACATCGGAGTACCAATATAACAAGAGCATCATTTTACCATTTAAAAAACATCTCCAAACTCCGATCATTCATACCCCAAACTGATGCTGAGAAATGAGTCCACTCATTCATATCAACCCGGTTACATTATTGCAACTCACTGTACACAGGTATATCCAAACACTCCATAGGAGGGCTCCAACTCATCCAGAACACAGCAGCAAGAATCCTGACACATGCAAGAAAATATGATCATATCACCCGGTTCTCAAAACACTTCACTGGCTCCCCGTTCAATACAGAATCCATTTCAAAATCCTACTACTAGTTCATAAAGCAGTCAACGGTTCAGCTCCCCAGTGCATCTCTGATTTACTCACAGTGTAGAACCAGACCAGGATCCTTAGGTCGGCAGGTGGAGGTCTTTTAAATGTACCCAGGGTGAAATCTAGGTCCGGTGAAGGGGTCTTTAGGCAAGGCAAGGCAAGGCAGCTTTATTTGTATAGCACATTTCATACAGGAGGGCAACTCAATGTGCTTTAAACATTAAAATCATTGGAGACATTCAGACAGGCAGTGTCAAATAAAAAGGTCTTAGTCTTTGATTTAAAAGAGGTGAGAGTTGGAGCAGACCTGCAGCTTTCAGGGAGTGTGTTCCAGATATGTGGTGCATAATGACTAAACGCTGCTTCACCATGTTTCATTCTGACTCTAGGAACTGAAAGTCAGAACGACTAAGACTTTCTTATTTGCCACTGCCTTCCTACCTTAGATTATTTAACCCACTTTAAATTAAAATTTTTATGTAATTTTTAATATATTTCTAATTTTCCTTTTCTTTTCTGTTTTATCATATTTGTCATTTTAATTATGTTCTTTTATGCCTGTCTGAATGTCTCCAATGCTTTTAATGTTTTAATGTAAAGCACATTGAGTTGCCCTTGTGTGTGAAATGCACTATACAAATAAAGCTGCCTTGCCTTGCCTTGCCTTGCCTTGCCTTGCCTTGCCTTGCCTGCCTTGCCTTGCCTTGCCTTGCCGTGCCGTGCCTTGCCTTGCCTTGCCTTGCCTTGCCTTGCCTTGCCTTGCCTGCCTTGCCTTGCCTTGCCTTGCCTGCCTTGCCTTGCCTTATCTTGCCTTGCCTTGCCTGCCTTGCCTTGCCTTGCCTTGCCTTGCCTTGCCTTGCCTTGCCTGCCTTGCCTTGCCTTGCCTTGCCTTGCCTTGCCTTGCCTTGCCTTGCCTTGCCTTGCCTTGCCTGCCTTGCCTTGCCTGCCTTGCCTTGCCTTGCCTTGCCTTGAAAGCAGACCAGTACCTGATGACCTCAGAGGTCCAGATGGTTCATAAAGTAGCAGCAGATCAGTAATGTATTTTGGGCCTAAACCATTCAGTGTTTTATAAACCATCAGCAGGATTTTAAAGTCTATTCTCTGACAGACAGGAAGCCAGTGTAGAGATCGAAGAACTGGAGTGATGTGGTCTACTTTCTTGGTCCTTGTTAGGACTCGAGCAGCAGCATTCTGTATGAGCTGCAGCCGTCTGATGGACTTTTTAGGGAGTCCTGTAAAGACCCCGTTACAGTAGTCTAGTCTGCTAAAGATAAATGCATGGACCAGTTTTTCTGCATCCTGCTGAGACATGAGTCCTTTAATCCTTGATACATTCTGAAGGTGATAGTAGGCGGACTTTGTAATTGTCTTAATGTTACTTTAGTTACTGTGGTCCATCTTGTTGGAACAAACTGCCTGCTGACCTCAGGTCCATCACTACTGTCTCCACTTTTAAAAAAAGACTGAAAACATATTTATTTTCTGAAGTGTATGAATGATCTAATGACTGTTGTGACTGGATGCATGTGCAGCAACAACTGCTGTCTGTTTGATTGCTGTGTCTGATGTATGTTGGGTGCATTTATTGTTTTTCTGTTTTTATTAATTCTATTTGGAAAAATATCTTTGTTTGTTTTTAATTCCCCTTGTTAAGCACATTGAACTTACGTGTAATGAAATGTGCTTTATAAATACTATTGCTATGTACTGCTGCTAACAAGTGCAAGACTGAAACTCTATGTACAAAACTGCGTAAGCGTTAGAGTTCTAACTGTTATTCGTTGCATCATATTCAGTCGTTCCTAAATGTGATTGGTTACATAGCTGTCAATCAAAGTAGTAGACCAGTGGTTTCCTGCTGTGTTTAAGACCCGCCCCTGCAGACGTGAGACGATCACTAGGTGTGTTTCCTAGAGCCAGAAGTTTAGTTTTCATCATTTTGTGCCTTCTGTTCTGTTAACTTGGTAATTTGTGTTGTTTCATACGCCGAGGTAATTAGATAATAATCCTATTTCTGTACAACAGGTGTTGTATATGTTATTTACGTTATAGTGTTACTGTGAGGATTATGCTTGTATTGTCCGATTCGGTCAGATTGCCTTCCTGCATCACCCGTGGTGGATGTGTAGCGATGGTGAGGCACGTGTCTCATGGCTGCGGTTTTCATGTTGCCGCTGGTGCAGTGGGATAGATAGCTACAGTACATGCTATGATAGATCATTTAGTAATAAGATTTCGGTTTACAATTTATATAGGCTGTGTGAGCTGCTCATTGTCCAAGTGGTTATTTGAAGAGGTGTGTTTGTAATTAATATATAACTAGTTAACGTGTGGGTAACACTTTACAATAAGGGTCCCTTAATTAGCATTAGTTAATAATTAGCATTATGAAGCATTAATTGACATAATTAATAACAGTTTAATAATCGTTATAATGTATTACCTAACATTAACTAACACAGTAGTTAGTGCATTAATAAGCAGTTAATTAATGTCCACTGCTCAGAGTTAATTAATACATTATTAAGCATTAATAAAAGTTACAAAACTTAATTAGTTAACCATTAGTGAATGCTTTCTGGACCCTTATTGTAAAGTGTAACACATGCATCACTTAAGCAACACATTATAAATGCTAAACTGCCTCATAAGCATCAGCATAAGCGTGTGCATCACTTTTAAGTGTCCTCTGGAAACACTTCTGTTGTGTTGCTGTCTATTTGCAGCGCGTTTTTCTAATGCATTGTGTTGTGGTCTTTGCATCGCGTTTTCTAAATGCTGCGCATGTGTTGTCAAATTGATGAAGGTGTTTTCTTAATTTGCTTGTGTTTTGTCTTTTTGCATGTGTTTTCTTAAGTTGCAGTGCTGTGAGCTCTCAGGGCCACCGTACTTCTCTGTGCCAGTTGAGATGTTATCTGTGATTATCTGTTTTATTCTAAATAAAATGTGTTAAATTCTTTACATGTGTTGCTTCAACTACATTTCAACTCATTTTGCTTCAGTGTATGTGTTACCTAAGAGATACATGTGTTACACTTTACAATAAGGGTCCAAAAAGCATTCACTAATGCTTAATTATGGTTAAGTAATGCTTATGAGGCAGTTTAGCATTTATAATGTGTTACCTAAGTGATGCATGTGTCAGGGTCCGGGAGGCAGACACCCTCTCCACTTTTAAGAGTAGACTTAAAACTTTCCTTTTTGATAAAGCTTATAGTTAGAGCTGGATCAGGCTTGGACCAGCTTTTGTCATGCTGCTATAGGCCTAGACTGCCGGGGGAACTGGCACACTGACACACTGGGATCCTAGCTCACCTTCTTCCCCCCAACCCCTTCATCACTTACTTTAACTCTGCCTGTCCCATTAGAGTTACTAACCATAGACCTTTCTGGAGTCCCTGAGCTCCATTGTCTCGTAGATTCCTCTGAGCTGCCGTAGACGTCCTCCTGCTGTGGACGATCTGGACTCCAGCTGATACGGACGTGCTGGACTCCAGCGGCAACAGCTTCTACGACTCGTCTCATCACTATCACCTCTCTCTCTTACTCCCCTCTATCTGTCTTTCCAGACCCAACTCAGTCGAGGCATGATGGCTGTCTAACATGAGTCTGGTTCTGCTGAGGTTTCTGCCTGTTAAAGGAAGTTTGTCCTGCACACTGTAACTAGCTAAATACTGCGATGTGCAATGCTCATGATGGATTAAGGTGGGGTCAGACTGAGTCTTACCCTGTCTTGGTGTTGGGTCTCTGTTCATAATTTGACATAGAGTGGTCTAGACCTGCTCTGTTTGTAAAAGCGTCTTGAGATAACGTTTGTTGTGATTTGGCGCTATACAAATAAAGATTGATTGATTGATTGATTGATTGATTGATGTGTTACACTTTACAATAAGGGTCCAGAAAGCATTCACTAATGGTTAACTAATTAAGTTTTGTAACTTTTATTAATGCTTAATAATGTATTAATTAACTCTGAGCACTGGACATTAATTAACTGCTTATTAATGCATTAACTAATGTGTTAGTTAATGTTAGGTAATACATTATAACGATTATTAAACTATTTTTAAACTGTTAATTAATGCGTAATAATGCATTAACTAACGCTAATTAAGGGACCCTTATTGTAAAGTGTTACCAATGTGGGTAATGACAGTAATTTATGCTCGCCAGCAGAGGGCACTATTACACCATGGATAATGCTTGGTAACAGAATGAATGTATTTTAATAGTATGCCAGCCTGTAGAGCTGTCTGTATCATTATTGTTTGTATAAGCACTGTTGAGTTTAATTCCTGTTTATTTCTATTTCCTATAGACCACACACACATAAGAACACCTATACAGACCTACCCACAGATGATGCAATTTACTGCCTGTTGATGTTCCTGTACCTTTAATAAACAATGAACCAAATTCCTGCTTGCGTGTCCTGACCGACACCCCCCAAAGATATCTCCTACACTCTATGTCTTTGTTAGAAAAACTATCTCGAAGTCTTGACGCTGATCGAGGATGAACAGCTCACTTTTAAAAGTTTGAAGAAGTTTCCACACATATTAACGCTGCCAAGAGGATTTATCGGAAAATCTAAAAAGTGGACTTCAGGAAAGACAAAGTCTTTGATTTCTGTCTGGATTTTCAGGAAGCTCTCCTCTCTCTCTCTCTCTGGCTGATGCCTCAAATCAATGTCAAATGATTTATAACTCTCAGCACAATAACGCGGAGTGGATGCGTTCCCAAATATTGCCTGCTTGAGCCTTTGCATTATTGCTTTGAAAGTTCAGAAAACTATTACCCAGACTTGACATTAATTAACTTCCAGACTCCGCACTCTCCTGTAAAGCTGCATTAATACAGCACGAGGTAAACCCTGTGTTCTCACTTTCCCAAAGAGCCCATTAAGACTTCACACACTCCAGCAGACCCACACACCTCACACATTAGACGTGACAAGTGAGCGCCCCAGCAACGGCAATCAATGGACTCCTAAACTTTGGACTCAATGCAGCATACGTAATGAGAAAAATAAATTTTCCCCTTGTGCATGGTGCTGGAGTGCTGCAGTAAGCTGTTTCAGGACAGCGCTCACTCTGACCTATCCACATAAAGTCCACAGGCAGATATAAATAACAGGCCGGCGTGTTGAAGAGGACGGCTATTGATTACCGAGAGAGGCTGGATGACACCGGAGCCAGAGCCGGGCCGTGCTTTAGTGTCTCTGAAACAGGACACACTCGGAGAGCAGGGTGAGGAACGTGCCGAGTTTGTGCATTAAATATGCAGCGTAGTAACTAACCGGGTGTTATGTGTGGCGATACATCAACAAGTATCGACTCTTCAATATATTTAATGTGAACACAGCATGAAGTCCAACACAAGTTATATTTCTCAAAGTCAGACTAACAGATCTACACTGAACACAAATATAAACACTTTTCATGAGCTCTTCTTCATCAATATATATTGGTCTAAGAGGTCCCCAAAACATGTCTTTAAAGTTTATTGCTCATAAAAACACTTTGAAATCAGATGTTGGTCTGCCTGTAAACCCCTCTTTTTCAGCCCTGCTCAGAACAGGCTGTTTTCTGTGTCTGTGCCTTTAAATGAGAATGAGCTCTCTGACCACGCCCCCTCGGGAAGTGGGTGTGGCCTCTGCTCTCTAAATTTTATTTAGTGTAGCACCTTTCATAGAATACAATCACAAAGTGCTTCACAGAAAAAATATCCAACACATTAAAAGAAACAGACCATAGCATAATTAAAACATTAGTCTGAACACGGTGAGTCAAAGGCCTGTTTAAATAAATGTGTCTTCACAAGTTTTTTTAAAGGCGACAACAGAGACAGCTGAACGAACATTTACAGGAAGAGCGTTCCACAATGTTGGTGACACCACTTCAAAAGCACGGTCACCTTTTGTTCTTAGACGAGCTCGAGGGACAACCAGCAAGCCCTGGTCAGAAGACCTGAGTGACCTACTGGTGAGGTAGAGGTGGAGCAGGTCGACGATGTATTCAGGAGCGTGACCATGCAGAGCTCTGTACACAAAAACAAGAACTTTAAAGGTGACATATCACGCTTTATTCATCAACATATATTGGTCTAAGAGGTCCCCAAAACATGTCTTTGAAGTTTATTGCTCATAAAAACTCTTTGAAATCAGATTCTGGTCTGCCTGTAAACCCCTCTTTTTCAGCCCTGCTCAGAACAGGCTGTTTTCTGTGTCTGTGCCTTTAAATGAGAATGAGCTCTCTGACCACGCCCCCTCAGGAAGTGGGTGTGGCCTCGGCTGTCCAGCACGTTGATCTAATGTTTACATGTTGGCTGAATATACACGGCTGCTCACAGACCCGCGTTACTTCAACCCTCTGAATCTGATCCAGAATCTGATCCTGACGGAGAGGCGCCTGCAGCAGGACCTTTCTGAACCATTGGTCACAGATTTAGTGTTTCTTGTTGTTTTATTTGTCAGTATGTCGACGTGTGTCTTGGTACACAGCTACCAACATGTAGCTATGTTGCTATGCTAATTAGCGCTAGCACTTATCCATGACAAAAAAAAATCATCCACTAGATCTTCAAATCTGCAGACGTGGGGAGTCAAAGCGACCTTTGTGTTTATTAAGACAGCCTACAACTAGCATGCCTCCCTCCTAAGCTCCTTGTTAGCACACATGTGTGCAGGGAATGAAAAACAGAGGAGGGGTTGAGTTGTATTTTATACAGTCTATGGGCTGAACAAGCTCCGAGCTCTGACTTCCTGTTACAGACCGGATGGCGTTGTGACGTATGAAAAACACTGAGAACTGAAACGGCTGGTTTCAGCACACATTTACAGAAAGGTGGAGAAATCAGAACAGGGGCAGAATGGAGTCTTTTACTTTTCAGGGGGTTTGTAGACAGGGACACATATTTCAGGTAGAGAACCATTAAAAAGTCCATTTTGAATGATATGTCACCTTTAAGACTTGTTCTATGTATACAAAAGGTGTGTATCTGATCCGGAGGGCTCCGACCTGCCGGATCAGAGACACAGCCGGAATGCAACGGAGTGGATCCAGTGGAAGTTAACACATTGACTAGAATAGAAACCTATCAGATCCAGTGCTGTGACGGACCGGAGACGGGTCAGGTGGAATTTGGCCTTAAGACAACATGAGAATTAAGTCCCCGTCTTTATTTTGGATCAATTTAAATAGGACTTTGTTGTCAAAGTGCTGTCAGTCACAAACCTTCTCTTGCTGAACACACCCTTAAAGACCAAATGAATGAAATCTGAAACATGATGCTCATCCACTGACGAATGGAAACACCTTAAAGACACAGCCTGAGTTCTGTCTGAGTGCTTTCCTCTTCCTACATGTCGTCATTTGTTTGATTATAGACCGACCGGGCGGTTACACTGGTTCAAGTCTGAGGTCGAGTCACTGAGGGTGAAAAATGACCTCTCCATCTGCAGCCTCGCACTGTCCATGAAAGCACAGAGGGCCTAATAAGTTCACATTAAAACATTACTCATGTTGTGCTGCCTGACAGAGAGGCTGTGACCTTAATCTACAACCAGAGGTCACACACACACACATATATATACACACAACCGCTGTGCAAAAACTCATTCCACACTCAATAAATGCTTGTGCGGCCAGGCAGACAAACGCTTTCACAATTTAACCTGTCACAAATGGTTTTGTTGGGGCTAAACAACCTCTCTGCAGCTGGGCTCCACCCTGGCAGCCAGCTGGAGCTTTGGACCAACAATCCATTGACTTTGCTCTAAAGTGACTTCAACATATTGCATATTGCAGGTTCCGCCTCTGTGACTCTCTGGAGCTACAGTACGACAGCATCTCTGGTAGGATTTCATCTCCGCTCGATGCAGCCGCTGTGACGAATGTTTGTTTGCAGTCCTCTGTCACAGCGCTATATTAAATGATCCCGCTCTCTCTGCAGAGGAAGAGGGGATCGTGCTTCAGTGTTTGGCTTTGTTGTCACTTCATTATGCATCACTCATCTCGTCTGTACCTACGTTATGTGAAAACTGTGCATCAAAATAAAACATTAAGATGTGACCGGATGAGACGCCACCAATCAAAGCCACTCTGGCATCACTGACAACTTGTTTATCTGAATAAATTCACAGACGTTTGAAAAGTGAGACATCAACCGATCCTGTGGATTACACTTGAAGCATTTTCATGCACCTACACCACGGGACGGTACAGGTGCAGGAAGACCAGAGCAGGTCTAGACTGTACTCTATGTTCTATTAACAACAAAGGATCAGATCCAGTCCCATCCTACAGACAGGACTCAGTCTGATCTCATCTTAATCCACCATGAGCAGAGCACTTTGCAGCATTTAGCAAGTTACAGTGGCAAGGACAAACTTCCTTTAACAGGCAGAAACCTCCAGCAGGACCAGACTCATGTTAGACACACATCTGCTGAGACCGTGTTGGAGAGAGGGATAGAGGGAGATGAAGAGAGAGAGAGATGATAGTGGGGAGACGGATAGTAGTAGTTGTAGCAGCTGGAGTCTGGCACGTCCACAGCAACAGAGATCCAGAGGAACCTACGAGACAAGGGAGCTCAGGGACTCCAGAAAGGTCTTAGAAAAGAGAGAAGAGAGGGAGACCAGAAGAAAGAAAGAGAGGAGAAGAAATGGTGAAGGAAAGGATAGAAGGAAAGGAGACATAAAGGATGAAGAAACATGGAAAGAAGAAAGACAGAAAGAAAGCAAGAAAGAAAGAAGAAATGAAAGAGAGAAGGAAAGAAAGAAAGAAAGAAAGAAAGGATGAAAGAAAAAAGAAGGAAGGAATGAATGAAAGAAATTAAAGGAAAAAGGAAAGAAAGAAAGAAAGAGAGAAGTGAAGAATGTAAGAAAGAGAGAAGGGAAGAATGTAAGAAAGAAAGATGGAAAGAAAGAAAGACAGAAAGAAAGACAGGAAGAAGAGATGAAAGAAAGAAAGAAAAGAAAGGATGAATAACAGACCCAAAAAAAGGAACCTACAGCAGAGATCCAGAGGAACCTACGAGACAAGGGAGCTCAGGGACTCCAGAAAGGTCTATGGTTAGTAACTTTAATGGGACAGGAAGAGTTAAAGTGAGTGACAGGTAGAGAGAGGAGAGAGAGGGAAAGACAGGATCCCAGTGTGTCAGTCTAAGCCTACAGCAGCATAACTAACACCTGGTCCAAGCCTGATCCAGCTCTAACTATAAGCTTTATCAAAAAGGAAAGTTTGAAGCCTACTCTTAAAAGTAGAGAGGGTGTCTGCCTCCCGGACCCTGACTGGTAGAAGATTCCAAAGGAGAGGGGCCTGATAACTGAAGGTTCTACCTCCCATACTACTTTCAGAGACTTTAGGTACGATGAGCAGGCCTGCATGTTGGGAGCGTAGTGTTCTAGAGGGGTAATAGGGCACTATGAGCTCTTTAAGATATGAAGGTGTCAGATCATTAAGAGCTTTGTAGGTCAGGAAAGACTGTTTGTGCTTGAGCTCACCTCCTCCAGGTTAAGCTTCTTCAAACTGTGTTACAAGTTTCGAGAATAGAGGTGTACATGGAGAAACCAGTCAGGAAACACAACAAATAAACATGTAAAGTGTTTAATGCCTCGTCAGTGTGTTAAATGAAATGATTAAACACACAGTGTCTTCAGGAAGTCTTCCGTACGCTGTCTTTCAGTGGATGTGTTCAGTATTCGTTGCCGTGTTGATGCTTTTGTTGACGTTTTTATGTGAAGAGGATCCTCTGGGGTCGTATATATATGGTGCAGAGGGAGCATATAGTGTATAGTGAAATGCTAAATATTACATGTGATGTCAAACTGTATATAGAACAGGCCAAGAATAACCTGGTCACTTCATGTGCTGACATTGAAATCTCTGGGGCTTCAGAAACAGACAGGCCTGGATCCCCAGGGAGTGTACGGGTGTGTGTGTGTGTGGGGGGAAATGCATGCTGTGTGTGTGTGTGTGTGTGAGTATTGAACATACATACACATCCATGGGATCATTTAACGCCCTTTGCCTGTCTGAATGTGTTGGCAGTTTCCTGGAGTCAGTGGGGACCATGACACAAAAACAATATCAGGAAATGATGGGAGAGAAAAATCAAAGCTTCTGGAGGAGCTTCATAAATCTCCCATTCCAACGACCGTGTCTACGTCTAATCTGAAGGTGGTTTCTGAGAGCCAGGTGTGTGAATGATAAATGAAATGAACAGTGCAGAGAAGAGGTGTAATCAGAGTTAATATGACAGTTTGAAAAGATGTGTTTTGAGACAGGATTTGAAATGGAGAGAGAGTCGATGTTACGGATGTCTGGTGGGAGGGAGATCCAGACTGACTGATGGCTCTGGACCTGATGGTGGTCAAGCGGACGGGTGGTGTAGTTATCACCAGATCGTATTTCACTTAACTACAACAACAAACCAAAGTCATGATGAGCGGAGCCAGGCCTGGAGTCAACAGGTCAGAGGTTTTCAGAGGACCAGAAAGACAACATGGAAGAGGAGAGGAGGAGGAGGAGAATCCTTGATTTAGTGATTACAGAAGGGGAAACCTCGGTCACATGACTCCAGCTGTCCGGTTGACAAGAGAGCATGGAGACGGACCGGACACGGATCTAGTGGAAGTCCTGTGAATGCCATGAAAGTTAGAACAATAAGCAATTCCAAAATTGGAGGCATTACGAGACTCGTTTCTACTGCACAGCTGACCAAAACAGCAATCCTCAAACTGTCAACAGGGTTCCCGGCGTCTTGATTCCACAGCTCTGGAGTGAGCTGTGTTCTGTTAACGCTAACGACTCCAAAGCCTGATCAGTGCCCGCTTAAGTCTGTGCTCGTGTTTTACTACACTGTGGTGGAAATCTGGAAATGATAGACTCAAACAACAACGGTGTGTCTTTGTGAGCTTTATTCCGGCCTTCAGTAAGCTTTGCAAAGCGGTCAGATGGCAGAGTGATCTAACAACCGAGACAAGGTCTGCTCAACTGACCCAGAGTGAAGATACAACACGTTACTTATCCTCTTCAGAGAATAATATTAACACATCATTAAGCATCTTCAAAGAACTGTGAGACAAACAAGAGAGTTTCTTATCACCTCTTGCTTCCTAGCCACCTTCCTGACTTCTCACCTTATGGTCTGCACCTCAGGCATGGGAACAGATAACAATATGCAAATCACAGAAGGTTTGGTATGTGTGAATGTTTCTAGCTTCTGATCAAAGCAAGAACAACATACTATTCTGGGGCCTCTACTATTCAACATCTACATGCTCCCCTTAGGTCAGATAATAAGAAACAACCAAATAAAATACCATAGCTATGCAGATGACACACACATTTACATCACCATATCACCAGGGGATTATAGTCCCATACAAACACTGAGTAAATGCATTGAACAAATCAATGACTGGACGAGCCAGAACTTTCTTCAGTTAAACAAATAAAAACTGAAATGATTGTTTTTGGAGGAAGAAATGTTAAAGGTTACTGCTCAGCTCCAATCTGCAATGATGAAATGTTCAAACCAAGCCAGAAACCTTGGTGTAGTCTTAGACTCAGACCTTAATTTCAGCAGCCACATTAAGACAATTACAAAGTCTGCCTACTATCACCTTCAGAATATATCAAGGATTAAAGGACTCATGTCTCAGCAGGATGCAGAAAAACTGGTCCATGCATTTATCTTCAGCAGACTAGACTACTGTAACAGGGTCTTTACAGGACTCCCTAAAAAGTCCATCAGACGGCTGCAGCTCATACAGAATGCTGCTGCTCGAGTCCTAACAAGGACCAAAAAAGTAGACCACATTACTCCAGTTCTTAGATCCCTACACTGGCTTCCTGTCTGTCAGAGAATAGACTTTAAAATCCTGCTGATGGTTTATAAAGCACTGAATGGTTTAGGCTGATCTGCTGCTACTTTATGAACCATCTGGACCTCTGAGGTCATCAGGTACTGGTCTGCTTTCAGTTCCTAGAGTCAGAAGGAAACATGGTGAAGCAGCGTTTAGTCATTATGCTCCACATATCTGGAACACACTCCCTGAAAGCTGCAGGTCTGCTCCAACTCTCACCTCTTTTAAATCAAAGACTAAGACTTTTTTATTTCCCACTGCCTTCCTATCTTAGATTATTTTAACTCACTTTAAATTAAAATTTTAATGTAATTTTTAATATATTTCTAATTTTCCTTTTCTTTTCTGTTTTATCATATTTGTCATTTTAATTATGTTCTTTTATGCCTGTCTGAATGTCTCCAATGCTTTTAATGTTTTAATGTAAAGCACATTGAGTTGCCCTCGTGTATGAAATGCGCTATACAAATAAAGCTGCCTTGCCTTGCCTTACTATCATGTCTGTATTTTTCGCACTACAACACCCTGTGAAAAAAGTAAGTATTCCCCCTTGAAGGATCTGATTGCTGGAGAGGGTGTGGAGAAACTGAAGCAAACCACACACACATTTTCTTTACGTGTCCAGTGTTAGTATCACACTGGAAAGAGGTGGAGAACGCATTTAATCATGTTTTTGAGTTAAAGGGACATCTAAGTTTTGAAAACGTCTTAGGCTTCTTAATTAGAAGCAATAATTAAACCTGGAAGGCATCTTTTGAATTTATTACGTGAAAACTAACACCAAGGCATGAAAGAGAAGGTAAACTAAATAAACCTGAACTGAAAACAAGAATTAAAAAAGACAAAAATGAAAAAAAGACAAATCTGGAAGACATCTCACGACCCTAGGGGTGGGAATTGATAAGATTTGATCAATGTCAATGCCATTGTGGATTCTGCTTATCAATCCAAGTCCGTATCAATTCTCCTAACGATTCCTGAGTATTTTTTTGAGGGGAAAAAAAGTAGTTCTCCAACGTCTTCAGCACCAAAAATAAAACAATTATAAAGTTATGTCTGCACAAGACTGAACATGAACATATTCAACTTGAACATACTGAACAATAGGTTGACCTCATTCTCGGCCGCGTGAATCTGGACGTGGACCCTGGAGCCTGGAGGGAAGGACTTTGAATTTGGAGAAGAAGAACGCTTTTCCTTTGGGGTCATCGCAGAGGTATTTTACCCGCTCTTGGTGCCTCATTTTTCGGCTGTGTGAGTCCGGACGTGGCCCCTCGGGCCTGGAGGAAAGGACTTTGAATTTGGAGATGAAAAATGCTTTTTCGTCCAGGGGTCATCGCAGAGGTATTTTACCCGCTCTCGGGGCCTCATTTTCGGCCACATGAGTCCGGATGTGGACCCTCGAGCCTGGAGGAAAAGACTTCGAATTTGGAGAGGAAAAACGCTTTTCCTCCAGGGGTCATCGCAGAGGTATTTTACCCGCTCTCAGTGCCTCATTTTCGGCCAAGTGAGTGCGGATGTGGACCCTCGAGCCTGGAGGAAAAGACTTTGAATTTGGAGAGGAAGAACGCTTTTCCTCCAGGGGTCATCGCAGAGGTATTTAACCCGCTCTTGGTGCCTCATTTTCAACCACGTGAGTCCTGGATGTGGACCCTCGAGCCTGGAGGAAAAGACTTTGAATTTGGAGAGGAAAAAAGCTTTTCCTCCAGGGGTCATCGCAGAGGTATTTTACCCGCTCTCAGTGCCTCATTTTCGGCCAAGTGAGTGTGGATGTGGACCCTCAAGCCTGGAGGAAAAGACTTTGAATTTGGAGAGGAAAAAACGCTTTTCCTTTGGGGTCATCGCAGAGGTATTTTACCCGCTCTTGGTGCTTCATTTTTCGGCTGTGTGAGTCCGGACGTGGCCCCTCGAGCCTGGAGGAAAGGACTTTGAATTTGGAGAGGAAAAAGCTTTTCCTCCAGGGGTCATCGCAGAGGTATTTTACCCGCTCTCAGTGCCTCATTTTTCGGCTGTGTGAGTCCGGACGTGGAGGAAAAGACTTTGAATTTGGAGAGGAAAAACGCTTTTCCTCCAGGGGTCATCGCAGAGGTATTTTACCCGCTCTCAGTGCCTCATTTTCGGCCAAGTGAGTGCGGATGTGGACCCTCAAGCCTGGAGGAAAAGACTTTGAATTTGGAGAGGAAAAGAATGTTTCCTCGTGGTTGAAGGAGTTCTGCGTCGCAGAATGTGTGACGTTCCACGACGTGACGTGACGTGACGTGACGTGACGTGACGTGACGTGACGTGACGTGACGTGACGTGATGCTGGGAAATGAATCGTTCAGAAGAATCGATCACATTTGAGGTGTACAATTCTGATGGAATTGATCAATTGGAACCGGTTCTAAGTCGGACACGGTTTTCGATTCCCACCCCTACACGACCCTGACTTTGGGAACATGCAGAGTCTGCGTCCAGCCGTTAAACGGACAGGAAGTCAGACACGAGTGGTGACTTTCAAAATAAAACACCATGCACAGACTCCTGTGTATCAGGCTGTATCGATAAGACAGAATCATTGACGCTGGATTCATTTTTAACAACTACAAATCAGCCACACATCTTTGATTCCTCACACGTCTAATTAGAGAAAGAAATGTGTTGTAGTTTTGTCTTGAATCCAGACTCTGTAACTCTCTGTATGATGCTTCTGCAGCATCAAACTGGGTTAACTCAGAGCTCAGCACAAAGGTCTCACTGAGCTCCGCCTGTGTCTCATCCGTCCACCGCTCCGGGTCTGATGACAAACAGTTATCCTGAGGAGCTTTTAAAGTCACAGAGCAAACAGAATGAGCAGAGATGGATCAGACCTGACTGTACGGAGCGCGGCACAGTGACTCTGCACTCTTACGAGACGCTCCTCGAGCTGCGGCAGGTCGCCCTGAGCTGTGCATTTGTCTTTTTAAAGCTTTTCAGCGGGGAACCAAATGAGAAATCTGCTTTCTACCCAGAGACCTGGCAGAAGACATTTAGCTGCGCCCGAGGCCGCTGCTTCATGAGACCATATTATTACTTTCATCATCTGGAGAGTCATCACGGACGGCACATTTCCTCCCTCAGCTTTGTTTTTCTACAGATCTGGTGGACTGAAAGTTTCACTGTATCCCTGATGATGGAGTCCGCCTCAGACCTTAAAGAGAACTTTAGATCCGGCTCACGGGGGAACTTCACGGGGTGCAAGTGTGTAAATACTCTGGATGTGGTGACAGAAAAGGGAAAAGAGGATTCACTGTACAGTATTTAAACATTAAAGAATGAACTGTACCAAGACTAGTCTCACAACATGAAGTCTCCTCTGTCCTCCACTGCCGACCTGAAGCACCTGATTATACAGTATCTGCTGCCAAAAATAAGACTGTCTGCCCGTCTCTTATTTAACTCTTCCTGTCCCTTTAAAGTCACTAGCCATAGACCTTTCTGGAGTCCCTGAGCTCCCTTGTCTCGTATCAGGCCCCTCTTCTTTGGAATCATCTACCAGTGAGGGTCCGGGAGGCAGACACCCTCTCTACTTTTAAGAGTAGGCTTCAAACTTTCCTTTTTGATAAAGCTTATAGTTAGAGCTGGATCAGGCTTGGACCAGGTCTTAGTTATGCTGCTATAGGCTTAGACTGACACACTGGGATCCTGTCTTTCCCTCTCTCTCCTCTCTCTGCCTGTCTCTCACTTTAACTCTTCCTGTCCCATTAAAGTTACTAACCATAGACCTTTCTGGAGTCCCTGAGCTCCCTTGTCTCGTAGGTTCCTCTGGATCTCTGCCGTAGATTCCTTGTTTGGGGTCTGTTATTCATCCTTTCTTTACTTCTTTCTCTTTTTTTATTCCTTCTTACTTTTTTCTTTCTTTTACTCTTTTATTCCTTTTTCTTTTCATTCCTTTCTTTCTCTCTTTTCCTCATTCTTTCTTTCTTTCTCTCTTTTCTTCTTTCTTTCTTTCTTTCATTCCTTCCTTCCTTCTTTCTTTCTATCCTTTCTTTTCTTTCTTGCTTTCTTTTATTCCTTCTTACTTTTTTCTTTATTTCATTCCTTCCTTCTTTCTTTCTCTCTTTTCTTCTTTCTTTCTTTCTTACTTTTTTCTTCTTTCTTTCTTTCTTTCTTTCTTTCTTTCTTTCTTTCTTTCTTTCTTTCTTTCTTTCA
>NW_023260160.1:0-21605 GCF_009762535.1 Notolabrus celidotus | reverse complement strand
TCAACAATTGTTTACCAAGTTGTCCCCTCTGAATTCATTCCTAAGGATCACTTTTGACTCTAAAAATCAACAGATGAGGTCAAATTTCAAATTAATAAAGACAAATCAGGCTTACACGGGTCATGGCTGAAGTTATACAGTAAGACAAGATACATTCAGTGCTGAGGGCGAGGCTTATTGGATCCCCAGTCTCTTGAATCCATGCAGCCAAGTTCACAAATAACACCACCAGACCATCACCACCTCTGTTTACGCTCCCTCCTCGGGCGTTATGTGAGTCATATCTGCTGAAAACATGTGCTGAACGTTACCCGGGCCATGGTTAGCTCTGAATTTGACACTGACTCTGAAGATGCTGCAAAGCTGCGCTCATAGCCGTGCTCCCTCTTGAGCCAGAGCTCTGTCAGCGGGGCAAAAAATGTGCTAGAAGTCGGTCGCCAATTACAAGATTCTGACTCAGAGCCGGGCCATTAATCAAAAGTCTGAGCTCTGCCGGGCTGCAGCAAGCTTCACCGTGGATAGATGGATACCACGGGTTGGAGATAGATGGATGGATAAATCCTGCAGAGAGAAAAAGTGGACAGATTGGCGGTTGTACAGCTGATGGAGAGTTGTGACAGATTCAGGGAAGCTGTCCTCTTCCTCCTAATTAGTGTCAGATCTCCAGCTCAGCTCCACCTGCGTCCGCTGGCAGCCACAGATCGCCCGGAAATGTCCCAGCCACCAGCTGATGTAGGTCAAATCCTCCATTTGGCGTGCTTCCTTCCACTGACAACATATTTCACAACATGCCCGTGTGCCAATTAGCCTCTTTTTTTTTACTTAGTTTGGGGCTTTGTACCTCAGCATGTTGGGAAATCAGAGACGTGATGTGCCGCTGTGTGTCCTGGTCACCCGAGCTGATGCACTTTTGACTGCAGGGGTGAAAAGGAAACCATGTTCAGCAACTGGCCTCCAGGCATCCCTGCCAGAGGATCCACAGCCTCCGGCAGTGATGAATGAATTATGGGATTTATTCGGGTACACACAAGCTTCTATAGAGACGTGGAAACAGACCTTGACAGAAGGCTGGTGGCTTTTGAATTGTCCTGGACCGTGTCTTATTACAGACGCTTACCTTTACCCATGTTTTAAAGCATATATCAATCAATCCATCTTTATTTGTATAGCGCCAAATCACAACAAACGTGATCTCAAGACGCTTTTACAAACATAGGAGGTCTAGACCACTCTATGTCAAATTATGAACAGAGACCCAACTTCAAGACAGGGTAAGACTCAGTCTGACCCCACCTTAATCCATCATGAGCATTGCACATTGCAGTATTTAGCTAGTTACAGTGGTGAGGACAAACTTCCTTTAACAGGCAGAAACCTCCAGCAGGACCAGACTCATGTTAGACAGCCATCATGCCTCGACTGAGTTGGGTCTGGAAAGACAGATAGAGGGGAGTAAAAGAGAGAGAGAGGTGATAGTGATGAGACGAGTCGTAGAAGCTGTTGCCGCTGGAGTCCAGCACGTCCGTATCAGCTGGAGTCCAGATCGTCCGCAGCAGGAGGAGGTCTACGGCAGCTCAGAGGAATCTACGAGACAAGGGAGCTCAGGGACTCCAGAAAGGTCTATGGTTAGTAACTTTAATGGGACAGGCAGAGTTAAAGTAAGTGATGAGGGGGTTGGGGGGAAGGGGGTAAGCTAGGATCCCAGTGTGTCAGTGTCCCAGTTCCCCCGGCAGTCTAGGCCTATAGCAACATAAATAAGACCTGGTCCAAGCCTGATCCAGCTCTAACTATAAGCTTTATCAAAAAGGAAAGTTTGAAGTCTACTCTTAAAAGTGGAGAGGGTGTCTGCCTCCCGGACCCTGACTGGTAGATGATTCCAAAGGAGAGGGGCCTGATAACTGAAGGTTCTACCTCCCATACTACTTTTAGAGACTTTAGGTACAACTAGCAAGCCTGCATGTTGGGAGCGTAGAGTTCTAGAGGGGTAACAGGGCACTATGAGCTCTTTAAGATATGAGGGTGTCTGATTTTTAAGGGCTTTGTAGGTTAAAAGAAGGATTTTTAATTCTATTCTACATTTTATTGGGAGCCAGTGTAGAGAAGCTAACACTGGAGAGATGTGCTCCCTCTTCCTAGTTCCAGTCAATACTCGAGCTGCGGCGTTTTGAACTAGCTGAAGAATCTTTAGAGACTTATTGGGGCAGCCTGATAAGAGGGAGTTACAGTAATCTAACATGGAGGTAACAAATGCATGGACTAGTTTTTCTGCGTCGCTCTGAGATAGGAAGTGTCTAATTTTAGAAATATTGCGCAAGTGAAAATAGGCTGACCTTGAGATTTGCTGAATTTGGGAGTTGAAGGATAAATCTTGATCAAATAGGACTCCTAGATTCCTAGCCGAGGTGCTGGATGCCAGACTAATGCCGTCTAAGGTACTTATATTATTAGAAAAAGTCTCTCTGAGGTGTTTGGGGACGATAATAATCACTTCAGTTTTTCCCGAGTTTAGCAGTAAGAAATATACTGCAAACAGGCTAACAGCTGCAGCAGCTAAATGAGCCTGGCACCTAAATTTGAACATTGAAGCACCTAAAAAAAAATTACCTATCATAAAGCTAGAAGTAAAGAAATGAGTCAGAGACCACAAATATTTTATCTTGAGGCTCCAATCTGCTGTAAAAACTGGTATTTTTCCATTCTGTGGCGTTCTGAGACAGCCCCAAGTGGACACTCCAGGGCCTGCGGTTATTTCTGCTTCCACATTGTCTCCAATTTTCAACACTGGAGGGTCCAGCTTGAGGATTTTTGGGTGGTTTTTGCTGTCTTCAGGTAACTCCAACTCCAGGATAAATGTGGAGAGGACCATTAAATGTCAAAACTTTGGTTACCTCTGGAAAAAAAGGCTCTGAAGTTTGACGAGAAGGCCTGGCTCTGTTCGCGATCTCTGTTCCAGTTCATCCCAAAGGTGCTCGAGGGGGTTGAGGCACAGTCATGTTGGGATAGAAAAGGGAAGTCCTCAAACTGTTGCCACACAGTTTGAAGCAGAGTATCATCCAAAATGTCTTGGTATGTTGAAGCATTCACCTCCAAATTCCAGTGGCCAGTCTGTGTCTGATCTGTCATGGCACTAGTCTTATCAATGTGTTAACTTCCACTGGATCCACTCCGTTGCGTTCCAGCTGCGTCTCTGATCCGGAAGGTCGGAGTCCTCTGGATCAGAGACGCAAGACTTCTATTAATGCCGCATGCAGAAGCACGACACATCAATCTCAATAGAGCAGAACAATATATCGGACTTCCTGGATTTGTGTCGTCACAGCAAGGCAACCAGGAAGTCAGGTAGACTCTTTCATCCACTAGGACTCCTTTTTTACCCCATTTTTTCCCATCCAGACATCAACTAACGGCCAAATTCCACCAGATCTGATCCGGTCCATCTCCGATCTGTCACAGCACCAGATCTGATAGGTTTCTATTCTAGTCAATGTGTTAACTTCCACTGGATCCGCTCCGCTGCGTTCAGATACGCAAGACTTCTATTTGTTGCCGGATGCCGGAGCACGACTCATCAATCTCAACAGAGCAGATGGAGCTGGACAGGAAGTCAGGTTTCACCAAAACAAAATGAAAACATCCGGTTAATTTTCAGAATAAAACACTCTGTGTTATCACCAGATCGTATTTCACTTAACTACAACAACAAACCAAAGTCATGATGAGCGGAGCCAGGCCTGGAGTCAACAGGTCAGAGGTTTTCAGAGGACCAGAAAGACAACATGGATGAGGAGAGGAGGAGGAGGAGAAACCTCGGTCACATGACTCCAGCTGTCCTGTAGTCCTGCTCTGTTCTGCGTTCTGAAAACACAACCAGTGGATGCTGAAGGATGAGAGAGCATGGAGAAGAACCGGACATGGATCTGATGGGAGTCCAATGTAAGATTGCCCTTCACTGGAGATAAGGGGCCTGATTCAAACACTAACAGGTGTGGCCAATACTTTACCCCATATGGTTGTATCTTAAATCCTTGGCTCTGAAGTAGTGGGTTGGGACCCCAAAGATGGGTCCTAGAGCTACTTTCAGTGGATCGTGGGGGGGTGTATTCACACTCCAACACACTAGGTGGTGGTAATGTAGTGTAACACTGGTTATGTCCCGCTTTTAGACCACAGACTTTAGAAAGTCAGGTCCTGACAGTCTTTAAAGAGGTGTTGGTGGGTCTTAAACAAGTTAGCATTTAGCTTCTTTTCCCTCTCTTTGAGGAAGACTGGGTCCAGTTTGGTAAACCATGCCCCTCTTAGGTGACCATACAGTACTTTGTTTGAGTGTCATTTATCTTACATAAATAAAGGAAGACATATAAGGATTTATTTCTGCTGCATAAACTTAATCCTTACATCATACAAGACGCTCTGAGCTCAATCATCTCAGGCAGCAAGAATCTGAGCAGAGGGTGGGGTTCCTGTCCACTTGATCATCCAGTTGATTTATCCATCAGCTGTCCTTGGGACTCCCTCCTCCCCTACTCAATAAATTACCCTCAAGGCAAGTTTATCACCCTGCAGGTAAAGGAGCTCCTGCATGGACCTCCCCTCACCTCAAAGTCAAAGCCCGAACATAATGTCCTGACCTATTAGGACTCTGCATCTGCTGCTGGAATATATGAGGATGTTAATTATGTCGCTGTGAACAGTCATGGGTAATTAAGCATGTGGTTAGGTGAGGCGCTTCTTCTGAAATATGAGGGGGTGTTCAAGATGCTGGATGTCTCCAGGTCGTGTCTCTCATTCTTTCTGTTCTTATCTCATTTTCTCTCCCTCTCTCTCTCTCTCTCTGAAACGCTGGCTGTCATTACATGCACCGATAACTGTTATGCTTACCACATAAATTAAAGACACTGAATTAACATTTCTGCTCATATTCTCATGGAGGGAGAAGCTATAAGGCATCTTTGTCACCATGTGACGCTGGCTGCTGTGGCCTGGAAACATCTTATGGGATTAGAGACGTCTCATCCACATCAGACTCTAAAAGCATTTAAGATCCACTTGAGGAATATTAACAGCTGAGAGGAATGTGTAAAAAATATATTCTACAACATTGAATTGACCATGCTCTTGGTGCTACTCGGCTCTGATTGGCCTAGACCGTACTCTGTGTTCTATTATTAACAAAGACCCAACATCAAGACCGGATCAGATCCAGTCCCATCTTCCAGACAGGACTCAGTCTGATCTCATCTTAATCCACCATGAGCAGAGCACTTTGCAGCATTTAGCAAGTTACAGTGGCAAGAACAAACTTCCTTTAACAGGCAGAAACCTCCAGCAGGACCAGACTCATGTTAGACACACATCTGCTGAGACCGTGTTGGAGAGAGGGATAGAGAGAGAGAGAGAGATGATAGTGGGGAGACGGATAGTAGTCGTTGTAGCAGACTCCAGAAAGGTCTATGGTTAGTAACTTTAATAGGACAGAAAGACTGGCAGAGAGAGGAGAGAGGGAAAGACCCCCGTGATCCTGTTCTGGGGTCGCAGGGGCTGGAGCCTATCTCAACCGACTTTTGGTGGAAGACAGGGAACACCCTGGACAGGTTGCCAACCTATCACAGGGAGAACATGGAAAGATAGACCAGCTTTAGAGTGACCGATTAACCTGGTAAGCATGTTTCTGGGACTGCAGGGGAAGGCTGGAGAACCCGTGCCCAAGGAGAACATGAAACCAAGCAAGCAGCTGGAGTCTGGCACGTCCACAGCAGCAAAGATCAAGAGGAACCTACAAGACAAGGGAGCTCAGGGACTCCAGAAAGGTCTATGGTTAGTAACTTTAACGGGACAGGAAGAGTTAAAGTGAGAGACAGGCAGAGAGAGGAGAGAGAAGGAAAGACAGGATCCCAGTGTGTCACTCTAAGCCTATAGCAGCATAACTAAGACCTGGTCCAAGCCTGATCCAGCTCTAACTATAAGCTTTAACAAAAGGAAAGTTTGAAGCCTACTCTTAAAAGTAGAGAGGGTGTCTGCCTCCCGGACCCTGACTGGTAGATGATTCCAAAGGAGAGGGGCCTGATAACTGAAGGCTCTACCTCCCATACTACTTTTAGAGACTTTAAGTGTAGATTGAAATATACCAGAGATATGTGTGTGGAAAAGTGAGGCTTGTGTTTGCAGTGTTAACATGTTTGCCTCAGTATCCTGATCTGGACTCTACGGCCTGTGTAAACAGCTGGTTCAGGGTAAACTGCTCCGTTAGGACAAAGCTGTAAAAGAGCTTTCAGACGCCTTGATGTGGACGGAGATGCTGCTTGTGTTGTCTTAGGATTCACACTCCATTAAAGACGCTCTCCTGGGAGGAGTTCTGCCACCTGGTCAGTCTTTGTAAATGTTGTTGATGAATGTCGGAGTATTAGAGCTTCTTTTTAACGCCGTTCTTACTAAGTACTTGTTTGAGATCCAGATCAGACAGAGACTGAATTACCTGCTCGTGGCATTCTCTCCTTTTTAATAGCTGCAGCAGTATCCTGATTAAACTGCTCCTGCACTAACAACACACACAAACAAACAAACAATGTTGCCAGGCGCTTAATGCTGATCCCTCTTTTTCAAAAGTTTAGTTTTTCTAAGTAATTATGTAATTAATCTGGAGCTTGCAAACAAACCATCTCATCTAATAAGTTTATTGAGCGCTACAGAAAATGGTCCATCTCGCTAATTACATACAGCAAGGAACAAAAAGGAGGAGTGCTGGTGTTCTTTAGTTTTACCTCATGTGAAGACCTTCAGACCATGAATAGATTCCTCTAATGGGGTTTCTCTATGTGTTCAAAGACTAATGCATCTTCTTCCTCGGTTTATGGAGCTGTGTTGTCGTCTAAAGACCGTTCGAATCATATCAAAGAAAACAAACCTTATCCTTGGTAGGTCTTTGAGCCAGTGACATAGCCTACTACCAAGCCCAAACTTATCTTAACCTCTAGTTATTTATTATACCCTCCTGGGCTCTGCTGGCCTAATGGTTACAAACCTTGTCCATGCATGTCACTAAATTGGAAGGGGGTCTCAACCAAAATTCCTTGAACATCTGGGGCAACATAGGTTTCTCCTTGACTTATTTTACGTCAGTTACTTATTAACTATCAGATACTTCATGAGCATGTTTCTTAGGACTGTGGGAGGCCGTCTACAGCAGAGATCCAGAGGAACCTACGAGACAAGGGAGCTCAGGGACTCCAGAAAGGTCTATGGTAAGTAACTTTAATGGGACAGGAAGAGTTAAAGTGAGAGACAGGCAGAGAGGAGAGAGAGGGAAAGACAGGATCCCAGTGTGTCAGTCTAAGCCTGTAGCAGCATAACTAAGACCTGGTCCCAAGCCTGATCCAGCTCTAACTATAAGTTTTAGCAGAAAGACAGAACTCTCCAGGACCAGACTCATGTTCATCTGCTGAGACCGTGTTGGAGAGAGGGATAGAGGGAGATGAAGAGAGAGAGAGAGAGAGAGAGAGGATAGTGGTGAGACGGATAGTAGTAGTTGTAGCAGCTGGAGTCTGGCACGTCCACAGCAGCAGAGATCCAGAGGAACCTACGAGACAAGGGAGCTCAGGGACTCCAGAAAGGTCTATGGTTAGTAACTTTAATGGGACAGGAAGAGTTAAAGTGAGAGGCAGAGAGAGGAGAGAGAGGGAAAGACAGGATCCCAGTGTGTCAGTCTAAGCCTATAGCAGCATAACTAAGAGCTGGTCCAAGCCTGATCCAGCTCTAACTATAAGCTTTATCAAAAAAGAAAGTTTGAAGCCAACTCTTAAAAGTAGAGAGGGTGTCTGCCTCCCGGACCCTGACTGGTAGATGATTCCAAAGGAGAGGGGCCTGATAACTGAAGGCTCTACCTCCCATACTACTTTTAGAGACTTTAGGTATGACCAGCAGGCCTCCATGTTGGGAGCATTGTGTTCTAGAGGGGTAATAGGTCACTATGAGCTCTTTAAGATACGAAGGTGTCTGATTAATAAGAGCTTTGTAAGTCAGAAGGGTTTTAAATTCTATACTAGATGAATATGTCTCACTGCTTTTACCTTCCAGAAATGCACGAGTAGTTTGGCTGGTTTTAGACACAGAAAGGAAATGGGAAGGTTTCGAAAATTGTTGCATGTTTGGTTAACAAACATTACATCAGAAGGAGATGCTGCACCACCTGTGGACCTGACCAGGCTTCATTTAAAGACCACTGGTGCAGGTCGAAAACTGACAGAGGCTTTTACACTTGAGCTGCATTTTGCACCAGTAGGAGGACAGGAGCCTCCAGCTGGTGTGATCCATATTTCCATCCAGTGCTGACCAGGGGAAGCATCACTCTGCTTCAGGAGGATTTTGTCCCACAGTGAAAGAAACATGCAGTCAACCAGCCTCAGTGTGCTTTAAAGAACTGCTGCTATCCCACCTCAAAGAGGAGACTGAGCCCCGGGGTGACCTGAATGTTTCAGAGGGTTCCCACTCGGGCAAGAATACAGCAGCTTTATGAGAAAGTGAACAATGGAAATTTTATGGGGTCATTGGAATCCCAAAAAATGGTTCGGAAAGCTTCTCCATCCACAACATTTTTCTACCCGCTCTCTTTTGGGTTATTTTATTCAACAACCTCAAACATCAGAGTTTCTTTTAGCACCGTCTTTCTCCGGAGGGCATTAAGGGTTGTTGAGTCCCGCTCAAATCAACATCTGGTGTTGCACGCAATTACTGACTCGTATACCCGACATCTGGATTGCAGTGGTCATATAACTGTTGACGAGGACGAGCGCTGTATCGATTGGATGAGACTTTATTGGTCCCCGAGGGCCGAGCAGGTGTTTATTACAGCCCAAATAACAAGAATGAGCAGATGGAAAAGCAGACACAAAGAGACACAGGAGCAATATTAAAGAGAATAAAACAATATTTTTGGAAAAAGCCGACATCACAGGTGATTTAAAGAAGTTTTATAAAGCTGGGGAGGCTGATGAAGTCGCTCCAAGTTTTTGGACTTTCGCCTCTGACTTTGGGTGAACTTGTTTCGTGGGTTTTTCTCATCAGGATGACGGACTGAAATGGGCCAGTGTTTATGTGAGAAATGGATTTACTGACCTCCGCTGGATATACACACGCTGCTCAGAGAGGCCTGAAGGCTGGTAATACACCTGGGGGCGACATAGATTGGAAATATATCCTGCAACATGCAACAAATTGAAGCACAGTCCCTCTGAAAAATGGACTCCAGGAAATAAGATGTGAAATTAGGGTACAATCAAATTCCTGTCAGTGTTTCCCCTAGGTTTACAGCTTGGTGGTGTCTGTCTATCTGTCTGTCTGTCTGTCTGTCTGTCTGCCTGCCTGCCTGCCTGCCTGCCTACCTCTCTCTCTCTCTCTCTCTCTCTCTCTCTCTCTCTCTCTCTCTCCACCATCCTATCTATCTATCTATCTATCTATCTATCTATCTATCTATCTATCTATCTATCTATCTATCTATCTATCTATCTATCTATCTATCTATCTATCTATCTATCTATCTATCTATCTATCTATCTATCTATCTATCTACCTACCTACCTACCTACCTACCTACCTACCTACCTACGTCATCACCCTCCCCAACAGCTGATCTCAACATCCTCATTTGGCGGTCTATTTAAGCTGCAAGTCTCCCCGTCTCTGCCTCTGCTTTGCAAGTGCTCCTGCTGTCCTGATCAGTGCTGTGTGCAAACTTCGTACCCACCTCCTCCCTGGCATCCACCTGCAGGCTCTGAGGGGGGTCAGTCCGATCTCATTACTCCTAAATGTCTGCATTTAAATAATCTACAAGGAGTAATGAGGTTCGGAGCTCATACGCCAAATATTAATTAAATAATCTAGCCTGCAAAAAAAGTCAAAAGAAAACATTCTTCATGTGACCAATAAATCTGATTCTCTTGATTCAAATAAAAAAATGCCATGAACGCAAAATACAGGTCTGCATTGCACTTTTTTACGACGGTCCCTGAATGCACCTGCAGTGACAGTCAGCTCACGGCACTCTTTGATGACGAGGAGTTGATCCAAACTTACTAAATGTGTCTGATGTTTCACCAAACTGGATTAAATCAAGCTGTAGACACGGAGCTTTTTACAGTGATGGCAGCAACAACGTCAAACATCAAATATTAAACAGACGTCTCCCGGTTGTGTCTTTGTCACTAACGCACACCGGGGGGTAAAAATCCTCAATGAAGATGAGAGAGATGCATGGAGGTGAGGAGAGCTGGTTCATAAAGCCCACCTGCTGCAGGTAGAGACCAAGCTAACACTGAGCCCCTCAGATAATAACTCAGCCTTCTCACAGGAAGTCATCACTTTAATTTCTTTAGATTAGACACAGCAGGGAAAATATGACCTCTTAATGTCCGATGGTCCGCCACTAAAATTTTCATCTGAGTTTGTATTATCAGTGATGCACTTCAGCTCGTCGTTGTCTCATTTTCGTCTTGAAAGAACGAGTTTTTGATGAACATTTATCGTATCATTGTGCTGTGATGTGTGTATGTGAGCGCACGTGTTTGTGTGTCTGTGTGCGCATGTTCAGAACTCAGCCATGCGATACAGAGAGCAGAGGAGCATCATGACATCATCCCGTCATGTAAATAAGATCAATAACAGAAGGATATTTAGTCTATTTAATAAAAGGACAAGTTTAAGACCTGATCTCAATCAATCAACCTTTATTTGTATAGCGCCAAATCACAACAAACGTTATCTCAAGATGCTTTTACAAACATATGAGGTCAAATTATGAACAGAGACCCAACTTCAAGACAGGGTAAGACTCAGTCTGACCCCACCTTAATCCACCATGTCTACAGCAGCAGAGATCCAGAGGAACCTACAAGACAAGGGAGATCAGGGAATCCAGAAAGGTCTATGGTTAGTAACTTTAATGGGACAGGAAGAGTTAAAGTGAGAGACAGGCAGAGAGAGGAGAGAGAGGGAAAGACAGGATCCCAGTGTGTCAGTCTAAGCCTATAGCAGCATAACTATGTTACATTATTGACAGAGACCCAACACCAAGACAGGATAAGACTCAGTCTGACCCCACCTTAATCCATCATGAGCATTGCACCTCGCAGTATTCAGCAAGTTACAGAGGCGAGGAAAAACTTCCTTTAACAGGCAGAAACCTCCAGCAGGACCAGACTCATGTTAGATACACATCTGCTGAGACCGTGTTGGAGAGAGGGATAGAGGGGAGTAAGAGAGAGAGGTGATAGTGATGAGACTAGTAGTACAAGCTGTTGCCGCTGGAGTCTGGAACGTCCAAAGCAGGAGGATGCCTACGGCAGCTCAGAGGGACCTACGAGACAAGGGAGCTCAGGGACTCCAGAAAGGTCTATGGTTAGTAACTTTAATGGGACAGGCAGAGTTAAAGTAAGTGATGAGGGGGTTGGGGGGAAGGAGGTGAGCTAGGATCCCAGTGGAAACACTGCCTGTCTTCCCCTGGCAACACCATCCAGACTCAGCTTCACTCTCTCTCCTTCTTCTTGCTCCATTACGGCAGCCATGTTTGTAGATTTGTCACAGAAGGGGGTCAGAGGAGGATGGAGGCTATTTGTCGCACAAACAGGAGGCGGACGCGTAAGATGGAGTCGTTCAACAAGCACAGTGGCAAAACAGGGCAAGCAAGCGAGGCGAAGAACATCCAGCCTGCAGGGAAACAATGAACAAAAGTGGGCTGACTAATTCTGCATTATCACGATGACTGATGAAGTTAATTAAAGTATCAACGGCTTAGAGAGAGGGGGTAATCCAAAATCATAAGTAAACAGCTTCTCTGGTCTTAATGAGCTCGTTTGCTGCAGATTCATTCGAGAATTTTCTCTCGACACTCCAACACACAGAAATCCGGGCAGTATTCCTCCAGGAGGGACGCCCACGGTTTGAGTCTTTGTGATCTGGAGCACCTCATCTCCGTCTTCAACACTTAACCGAATAAAGCGGCTCGCACGGCTGCCAAAGCAAGCTGCCCCCTCAGATGCGAGGGAAGAGCTGGTGCTCGGTGAACGGTTTTAATGTGTGTTTGCAGCGGGGGGGAACACCAGCAATCAGCTTAAAGACAGACACGCTGTCCAGCATCCTACGGGGTTTAATCATGTTACAAATCCTGCCAAGGCGACTGTGTTTCCTCTTATTCCTGCTCACATTTTGAAGAAGAGTTTCCATGTTTGCCTGCTTCTTGTTTCTCAAACTGAAGCTCTGAATTTTGGTCTCATCATGAAGTCAAAAGGGTGAATGTGTCGGCTGGAGAAATGTCATCCTAGCAGGAACATGAAGGTCTAAACTTCCTTCAATATAACCTGTGTGATGCTAATGTACTCCAGACTCTAGGAAATAGATTATGCATGATGCAGTATTCAAGTATTCTATAAATGCATGTAAAAGTAATGCACCAACTAGTCCCACATTAACCTCATAACCTAGTTCTTCATTCATTAAAGCAAAGCCACTCAGCAGCAGTTCAGTCGCCATAACAGGGCAGAGAAAGAGACTGAAGATCTAGCAGCTTGAATACATCTCCAAATGTGAGACATGCCAAGTGTTGCCTGCCAGAACCAAGCAGCAACCTTCGGTCATGAATGTGGAAGTGCTAAAAACTGCAGTTCCTGGAGTGTTCACTTGAAGCTGGCTGCAGAAACACAGGAAACATACACATCAATTCAGAGAAGACAATCTTTACAGCAGAAATAAACATGTTTACAGCCTGGTACTAAAAACAGTTTTGGTCTGAATAGCTCATTTCTCCATCAGCACACACTGTACAGGGGCGAATTTTAATCCCTCATTAGTTGAGAAGATATTAAGGTTAAAGAGTTTTGCATGATTAGAAGCAAAGCTGCCAGCAGTGTTGCTATCAAACTGTTAGAGACATGCCAGAGTGTTAGACATAACTCAAATATTCAATCTCCTTTCAGCTCTGGTTCGCTCGAATCAAACTCTTGAGATAAAATGCACTTTTCAGTTTAGTTAAAGCTAGGGTTGGCAGTCTCGGAAAACTAGCATGAATTTGAATGTAGCATTTCCTCAGGACTCCGTCTAAATGTTGTCTGTGTTTCCACAGAAGCCTGGAGTCCTGTGGAGATTATGTCAGGCCAGTGACGTACAGAGAAAGAATAAAAGTACTTGCACTACATCACCAGACCAGCAGAGGGCAGTAAGAAAGAGACGAAGGCAGTATATCAAAGATGACGCCATAGAAGGAGACAGGCAGGCTGGCATCGGCATGTGCGACATTACAGTTAGCATGTTAGCATGAAGGAGATTACTCTTGTGCTTTATTGTAAGGTAGATCGATTTATTGAATTGACACTTCAAAGTAGACAAGCGTGAGTAGCAAAGCTGTTTCAAAACGCCTGAGACGCTCGACTTAAAGCAAGACAACAGATTTTAAAAACTGTGTCAGGGGTCGACCGGTGTTCCAGTTTTAAGAGCGAACCTGTTAACTGGAGACTCTCAGTCAGATGCATCCCTCACAAACGTCTTTAGACGATCATTAAAGGTGACATATCACGCTTTTTTCATCAACATATATTGGTCTAAGAGGTCCCCAAAACATGTCTTTAAAGTTTATGCTCAAAAAAACACTTTGAAATCAGATTTTGGTCTGCCTGAAAAACCCTCTTCTTCAGTCCTCCTCAGAACAATCTGTTTTCTCTCTGACCACGCCCCCTCAGGAAGTGGATGTGCCTCGACTCTCCAGCACGTTGATCTAATGTTTACATGTTGGCTGAATACACACGGCTGCTCAGAGATCACGTTACTTCAACCCTCTGAATCTGATCCAGAATCTGATCCTGACGGAGAGGCGCCTGTAGCAGGACCTTTCTGAACCATTGGTCACAGATTTAGTGTTTCTTGTTGTTTTATTTATCAGTATGTAGACGTGTGTCTTGGTACACAGCTACAGACATGTAGCTATGTGGCTATGTTAACTAGCGCTAGCACTTATCCATGATGAATAAAAATCATCCACTAGATCTTCAAATCTGCAGACGTGGGGAGTAAAACTGACCTCTGCCAGAAAGGCAGCAGGACCTTTCTGAAGGATTGGTCACAGATTTTGTGTTTCTTGTTGTTTTATTTGTCAGTATGTCGACGTGTGTCTTGGTACACAGCTACAGCTACAGCTACAGCTACAGCTACAGCTACAGCTATGAACATGTAGCTATGTGGCTATGCTAACTAGCGCTAGCACTTATCCATGATAAATAAAAATCATCCACTAGATCTTCAAATCTGCAGACGTGGGGAGTCAAACCGACCTTGTGTTTATTAAGACAGCCTACAACTAGCATGCCTCCCTCCTAAGCTCCTTGTTAGCACACATGTGTGCAGGGAATGAAAAACAGAGGAGGGGTTGAGTTGTATTTTATACAGTCTATGGGCTGAACAAGCTCCGAGCACTGACTCCGTGACAGACCGGATATTGTTGTGACGTAACAAAAACACTGAAGTCTGAAACGGCTCGTTTTATACACATTTACAGAAAGGTGGAGAAATCAGAACAGGGGCAGAATGGATTTTTTTCATTCTCGGGGGGTTTGTAGACAGGGACACAGATTTCAGGTAAAAAACCATTAAAAAGTCCATTTTGCATGATATGTCACCTTTAAATATTTATTAAAAATTTAATTTGGACGTTTGAATAAAAACTAAACTAGTTTGCATTCCCAGGAACTCCCTCTGTGTTTCAACAGCTGTTGTAAACTCCACAAACACTGACACGTTCAGCTGAAGGTCTCCAGTTTACAGGGTCACTCTTCAGACTGGAACACCGGGAGCTGACAGAGACGCATTCACACTATCAGGCTCAGAGAAAACCGATGTTCAGGAGGTATTAAACCAAGTGAATCACAGGTGTGTGTGATGTTATTGTGAGATTAAAAACACTGCGGGCACTGCAGGCCCCGCCCCCCAAAGTTCCTGGACTTTCGGAGAGTACTACCCCACGAGCAAGGACTTTTCAGGGGGAGATTAACTACCCCAGAACTAAATTTAGACCCTGGTTCCTGCTTTTGAAACATGCATGTTCCTCAAAAGGTCTCTAGTTCCTGGGGAAAGTTCCTGCGGTTGAAAAGCACCTTTAGTTAGAAAGAGAGAAACATTATTGTGACATAATTCTGCTGCCAATGAAAAACAGCTGAGTGATAGTGGAGAGACGGGCCTGAACTATAACAGACTCCAGCTCAGACACTGAGTAGAGCTGCAGAGTGTCGACTACATCAGAGCTCTTTTACAAAAACAGAGAAATAACTGAGAGCAGCCTTAAAGTACCACTATGCGCAGGGATGCAGCACCGAGTGGACCCGAAAGCAGATTTGGATGTGAAGAGGGTTCAGAGTGGAGTGAATGATGGCGGTGAAGGCAGGCTGCTGCAGGAGCAGATTGGCAGCTGATGCATTGGCCCGAGTGGGACAGAGATGTAGAGCAGATACGGCAACAGAGAGCGAGCAGCAGGTGTTAGCTGAGGAGTGGAGCGAGCAGATAGGAAGGAGCAGGATTATCTGAGGCAGGCGGTGGAGGAGGAAGTTCAGGGAGCAAACGAGGACTGTGTTAGTCTATTCACATGTCTATGACTGCAGCTGACAGGACAGAGAGGCACAGATTGGAGGGGTTTATATGGAGGGAGCTGATGGAGTAATGAGGAGCAGGTGGAATCACTTGCTGGGGACCAAAGCTCTGAACAACGATGAAGTTTGCAGATAAAGAAACAAGGTCAGAAATTGCAATCCCTGGACTTCAGTAAGCAACAACAAAAACACAAGTTCCAGTTAGACTTTCAAAATAAAACATTCAAATCAGCCACTTTTATGAGTTTCTCTTTTTTAGTTTGGGTTTTCTTTGTTGTGTTCCCCGTGTGCCATGATGAGTTTTACCTCCTGCCCCTGTATGTTTCCCTCCTCCTTGATTGCACCTCATTAGTCTCACCTGTGTCCTGTGTCCACACCTGTTGCTTGTTACCCTGCGTGTGTTTAGTTTCTCTGTTGCCCCACATCTTCCCTGTGGTGTTTTTTGTGTTCTCTGATTCTGTTAATGAACATTTTTAAGTGAGTTTTGTTTCATCTTTTGCCTTTTTTGCTCTTATTCTGCACATAGATCCTCCTCCTCCTCCTCCTCCTCCTCCTCCTCCTCCTCCTCCTCCTCCTCCTCCTCCTCCTCTGTCTGACCCGATGTGACTGCAACTTTATGTGAGTTTTTATGTGACTACTTTGTGAGGTTTAGGATCAAGATGATGTGACTTATTAAAGGTGACATATCACGCTTTTTTCATCAACATATATTGGTCTAAGAGGTCCCCAAAACATGTCTTTAAAGTTTATTGCTCATAAAAACACTTTGAAATCAGATTTTGGTCTGCCTGAAAACCCATCTTCTTCAGTCCTCCTCAGAACACTCTGTTTTCTCTCTGACCACGCCCCCTCAGGAAGAGGATGTGCCTCGGCTGTCCAGCACGTTGATCTAATGTTTACATGTTGGCTGAATATACACGGCTGCTCACAGATCACGTTACTTCAACCCTCTGAATCTGATCCTGACGGAGAGGCGCCTGTAGCAGGACCTTTCTGAACCATTGGTCACAGATTTAGTGTTTCTTGTTGTTTTATTTGTCAGCATGTCGACGTGTGTCTTGGTACACAGCTACCAACATGTAGCTATGTGGCTATGCTAACTACTATCCACGATAAATAAAAATCATCCACTAGATCTTCAAATCTGCAGACGTGGGGAGTCAAACCGACCTCTACCAGAAAGGCAGCAGGACCTTTCTGAACCATTGGTCACAGATTTAGTGTTTCTTGTTGTTTTATTCATCAGTATGTCGACGTGTGTCTTGGTACACAGCTACAGCTACAGCTACGACATGTAGCTATGTGGCTATGCTAACTAGCGCTAGCACTTATCAATGATAAATAAAAATCATCCACTAGATCTTCAAATCTGCAGACGTGGGGAGTCAAAGCGACCTTTGTGTTTATTAAGACAGCCTACAACTAGCATGCCTCCCTCCTAAGCTCCTTGTTAGCACACATGTGTGCAGGGAATGAAAAATGGAGGAGGGGTTGAGTTGTATTTTATACAGTCTATGGGCTGAACAAGCTCCGAGCTCTGACTCTGTGACAGACCGGATATTGTTGTTACGTAACAAAAACAAGGAAGTCTGAAACGGCTGGTTTCAGCACACATTTACAGAAAGGTGAAGAAATCAGAACAGGGGCAGAATGGATTCTTTTCATTCTCGGGGGGTTTGTAGACAGGGACACATATTTCAGGTAGAGAACCATTAAAAAGAACATTTTGCATGATATGTCATCTTTAACATTTATGCAACAGACAAACATCATGTGATAGTTAATTAAAAAGAAGTTCCTCAGAGTTGTTGCGGATGTTTTCTGTGAAGAATGAAATAGAAACTTATTTTATTTGCAAAGAAAAGGTCAATCAACACACGAGCCGTCAGGTTGAAGAAAGACCCAGAACATGGGGAGACCTAACACTTGGAATCCCACCTAAGGTACACCCTTTGTCTGCTGCAGGTATCTGCCCCAGGACAGGGTTTTGTATCCAGGCGGGAGGTTTAAGAGGTCTAGACATCACAATTTAAAACACAAAAGGACCCGGTATCTTGGTGAGGAAGCAGGAGGTGGGGCATCTCGAGAAATGAACACAGAGGAACCGAAATTACCATTACAGAGTTCAAACCTCGGCTGACCTCACCTGGTCTGCACACACCTCTCACCAGGTGGGAAGGGCCCAGCAGAGACTCAAGCAGGCGGCTCACCTCCCTCAACATCTGCTGACTGACCTCTACCGAGCTTCCTGACCTCCTGCTGCAAGATGAGGTTCAGCAGCTGCACAGCAGAGAACAGGAGAGACCTCCAAAGGATGGTGAGGGACACAGAACGTGTCATCGAGACCACACTGCCTCACCTCAGAGACATCTATGCTGGCTGACTACACAGGTGAGCCAGCAGCATCAGCAAGGACCACCATACCCCCCCCCCCTGGAAAGAGATACCGGACGATTAAGTCACACACAAACAGACTGTAAAACTGCTTCTTTTCCACAAGCTGTTGAGCCAGTCCCATCCCCAATCACACGCTAACTTCCAAGCCCGTCAGATAAAATCACTTGATTTAAACTGCATATTTAAAAAGTGAACACAAAGCATCTACACATGACGCAACAATCATGCACACACCGTCGTGATTTCCTGCCATAGAGTGTGAGTGTGTGTTAACGTGACAGCAGCATCAGGATATAAATCATGTAGACCATATTTATGGATATGCATACATCCCACAGCCTAAAGGTCACATGTCAGCGTTCACACGACCTGTATGTTTTGCTGAACCCATCACTGTCAGAGTGTGAGTGCCATAAATACAAAGTATGAATCCCTGCTGCACAGTTCTCCTCCTCAGGGATCGATGGAGTTCATATTCCCTCTGCCTCCTCAGCGCTTCTTCTCTCACCAGCCCCTCCTCCTTCTTCCTGGTCACTGTAGGGTCATCTGAAAATTTGTATCCAGCGGGCCTTCAGGGTCCTGCTCCCTGACCTCTGACCTCTACACTCCACGTGACTTGTCGTTGCTTGTGATTCAGAGAATGGAGCTTCCTGTTGGACCGTATGGGATCAGAAATACATTATGTATTCATGGATTAAACGCCGATTTGCAATGCCAGGGGGTGACTTAAGTGTAGCAGTCCACCAGAGCTCACCCATCTATAAAGGATTCCCTATGGAGTCCAGTAAAAACCAATTTAGCCTGCAATTGATGAATCCTGAGAGGTCCCTGCAGAGGGCCGGACGGACGGCATTTATCTCCCATTGGGGACCTCTATGAAAGCCCAATAAATTACCTCCTCCTGCATGAATTAGTAAGCAGTGTAATCTATACAGAGGACATTAACATAGCGAGCCCCGAGTCCTTCTCCACGCCGAGCTGAGTCTCCGGGCAGCATAAGTCAGCCTCTGTGGCTTCATTTATTCATGAAGTGGCCTGTGGTCTAATGTGGACGACTGGAGGAGGTTTATCAACAGCAGTGGTCTGTCTGCTCTGTGGAGGGGCTGTGAAAGCAGACACTGCATTAAAGACTCTTCTTCCTGTCGAGGGGATGGAGCAGGCATGTAACAAACATCCAAAACCAAGACTACTTCAAAACCTCATCTATGACCAAGACTGAACGCAAGGGGAGGAGTCTTTTTATTAACTCACGTTCACAGCAGGAGGACGGGGTAAGGAAAGGAGACATAAAGGATGAAGAAACATGGAAAGAAAGAAGGAAGAAAGAAAGAAAGAAAGAAAGAAAGAAAGAAAGAAAGAAAGAAAGAAAGAAAGAAAGAAAGAAAGAAAGAAAGAAAGAAGGAGAGAAAGAAAGAAAGAACAGTTAGAAAGAAAGAATAACAGACTCAAACAAGAAATCTACAGCAGAGATCCAGAGGAACCTACGAGACAAGGGAGCTCAGGGACTCCAGAAAGGTCTAAGAAAAGAGAGAAGAGAGGGAGACCAGAAGAAAGAAAAAGAGGAGAATAAATGGAGAAGGAATGACAGAAGGAAAGGACGGGGATAAGAAAAGGAGACATGAAGGAAGAAAGAAAGAAAGAACAAAGAAAGAAAGAAAGAAAGAGAGAAAGAAAGAAAGGAAGGAAGAAAGAAGAAAGGGGAGAAAGAATGAAAGAAAGAAGAGAGAAAGAAAGAATAACAGACTCAAACAAGGAATCTACGGCAGAGATCCAGAGGAACCTACGAGACAAGGGAGCTCAGGGACTCCAGAAAGGTCTAAGAAAAGAGAGAAGAGAGGGAGACCAGAAGAAAGAAAAAGAGGAGAAGAACTGGTGAAGGAATGAAAGAAGGAAAGGACGGGGATAAGAAAAGGAGACATAAAGGATGAAGAAACATGGAAAGAAAGGAAGAAAGAAGAAAGGAGAAAGAAAGAAAGAACAAAGAGAAAGAGAAAGGAAGAAAGAAATTAAGGAAGTAAAGAAAGAAAGAAAGAAAGAAAGAAAGAAAGGATGAATAATAGACCCAAACAAGGAATCTACGGCAGAGATCCAGAGGAACCTACGAGACAAGGAGCTCAGGGACTCCAGAAAGGTCTATGGTTAGTAACTTTAATGGGACAGGAAGAGTTAAAGTGAGAGACAGGCAGAGAGAGGAGAGAGAGGGAAAGACAGGATCCCAGTGTGTCAGTCTAAGCCTATAGCAGCATAACTAAGACCTGGTCCAAGCCTGATCCAGCTCTAACTATAAGCTTTATCAAAAGGAAAGTTTGAAGCCTACTCTTAAAAGTAGAGAGGGTGTCTGCCTCCCGGACCCTGACTGGTAGATGATTCCAAAGGAGAAGGGCCTGATGACTGAAGGCTCTACCTCCCACACTACTTTTAGAAACTTTAGGTATGAGGAGCAGGCCTGCATGTTGGGAGCGTAGTGTTCTAGAGGGGTAATAGCCTCCTTGCTAACAGCTACAGTGTTAGTAAAGTCAGCCACGCCCCTAATAATGCAAAACTTGTCACTTTAACATTTTCAAAATTAACTAGTTATAATAAACATCACCCTGTACAGTGTGTGCAGATAGAGACATTAGCTATTTAGACTAAATTCCGGGCTGTAAACATGTTACTGACCATAGACCTTTCTGGAGTCCCTGAGCTCCCTTGTCTCGTAGGTTCCTCTGGATCTCTGCTGCTGTGGACGTGCCAGACTCCAGCTGCTACAACTACTACTATCCGTCTCTCCACTATCATCTCTCTCTCTCTCTCTTCATCTCCCTCTATCCCTCTCTCCAACACGGTCTCAGCAGATGTGTGTTTAACATGAGTCTGGTCCTGCTGGAGGTTTCTGCCTGTTAAAGGAAGTTTGTCCTTGCCACTGTAACTTGCTAAATGCTGCAAAGTGCTCTGCTCATGGTGGATTAAGATGAGATCAGACTGAGTCCTGTCTGTAAGATGGGACTGGATCTGATCCGGTCTTGATGTTGGGTCTTTGTTAATAATAGAACATAGAGTACGGTCTAAAAAGCGAGTTCACTTTATGTTTAATGAAGAGTTTGAATCGTTTGGTGTCTGTATTATAATGTAGAGTTAATATAGTCGTCCATTATGTTGGAGTCCAAACTTCAGTTTGGGTCCAAAGCAGTGGAAACACATGAATCCCTTCTCTCCGGTCTCTCTGGGAAGCTTCTGATTTCACTGATGTCAGTGTTCACACATTGAAGGAGCACAGTCGGTTGCACGACTCGATAAACCTGCGTGTACACCCACGTCTTAATGGAGTGATTCACTCCAGCTCTGTCTCATTAGTGAGGACAGAAAACAGCCAAATAGCTCCACATCACCCCCTTTCACTCCTCCTCCTCCTCCTCCTCCTCCTCCTCCTGCGTCTGCTCACTCACACTGTTCCTCTTCCAGAACTTGATTTCTATATTTTTACTGTTTTGCTTTTACGAGAGTATTGTCCCCTCGCCCTCAGTGGAAGTGATGTCCTGGGACTTTTTTTTACGAGTGCATTCCCGGTTTTATATGTGCTGCGGTTTTATCTAGCCCCTTAGATTAGGCCGA
>NW_023260159.1:25000-41950 GCF_009762535.1 Notolabrus celidotus | reverse complement strand
TGGAGGACAGGGGTGATGTGGTCACGGGAGCAGAGTTCTGGATATGTTGTAGTTTGTTGAGTTGTTTTGAAGGAAGGCCGTAGAAGATGCTGTTACAGTAGTCGAGTCTGGAAGTGATGAAGGAGTGGATTAAGGTTTCACAGAGACAGGAGATATGTTTAAGGTGGAAGAAGGCGGTTTAGGTGATGTGCTTGAGAGTGAGATGGGAGTCCAAAATGATACTGAGGTTGTGAACATGTGAGGACGGAGTGAGGGAAGCATTGTGGATGGAGAGGGTGAAGTTGTTGGTGGTTGTGGTGAGGGATTTGGGGCCGAGGATTAGAAGGTGATAAGGTAGTTTGTGAGATCAGGCTTTTGATTGCACTGGTATATGAAAATGTAATGTCTGTGGATGCTTTGTGGAGATCCTGTTTTCCTTAATAAACATACTGAAACAGAAAGACTCACACACTACGTCTCCATGAGTCTACATGAACCCACCACACCTCACAGTTATACTCTTTAACAGATCTGAAGGGAGAGCATCCACAGAGAACACTCTCCTCCATGAAGCTGCAGCTTCACAGCTCTTTGATGAGCGAGGATGTTAAACAGATGTTTTAGTCTTCATCACTGAATGTGAAGTTAAAGCGTCCACAGAGAAAGAGAGGCACATCTGTATCCTCTTTTAAAACACATGTTGAGGTTTTCAGGAGATGTCACCTCAGTGTGTTTTAATCATGAGGTTTTATTCTTCTCTTAGCAGTACCATGGCAGGGTTTCATCTTTTTATTATTCCAACATGTTTTTATTCCCTTATATTTCTCTGTTATTGTCTTTAAGTGTCTTTCTTATCTGTGAAGCACTTTGTGACCCTGTTTGGAAAAGTGCTGCGATGTTCTAACATAAAGAAGTTCTGCTGGTGGAGATGATGGTGAGGGAAGCTGGCATGGAGAGGGGGGCTCTGGGACTCTAGAGCTAACGGTGTTGTTGGGAGTCGCCCTCTTCATGACCTCAGTGATGTACCGGCTCTGTATGTGGGGGACCTCAGGGGCCATGTGGTAGGTGATGTAACTCATGAGAGGAGCATAGATGGGATCTGTTCCTTCACTGAGCGTTTATCATCAGAGCACTTTGTGTATGTTTGAAACTGTTCATAGTGAAATCTTTAAGCTTTATGAAGCTGTGTGTGGATTGTTCTCTCATGGAAACATCACTTTAAGTCTGACAAAGACTCTGAGAAAGAATACAGGAAACATCTTAATAAACAACTGGAAGCTTTATTAAGAACACAACATGAACCCGATCAGACAGAGAATCAAAATGTACAAAGAGGTCCAGAAAAATACTGTGCAAGTGTCACGCAGAAGCAAGGCTGATTATAATACAAACTCTTAAAGCAGACAGTTAACAGCTATGAATATTTAATTCTATGCAGGATTATTGAGCGGCCATGATAACTGAACAGAAACAACAGCAGTGAAATCAGCTGTAATAAATAACGGTGGTGACGGCGTGCTCCTCTCTCCTCCGTCAGCAGGGTCCATCACTCCTTCTCAGGTTTGTCCCAGTCCTCAGAGACCGAGGGAGCATCCTTCTGTTGACACACATGTCTCACATTCTTAGTGTTTTCATTAACAAAGATAAGAGCTGGGATTAAAGTCTGCAGGGACCATTCAAAAACAGGAACAGGTTCAGTGAAACATCTCACCACAGATCCTTCACGTCTCTGCTTCATGTAGGAGCAGGTCAGCCACTTCATGTATTCCTCTCTGACCTGCAAACACACAGAGAGCCTGTTCAGAGTCTGTCTCTGCTGCTACAGCTACCTGTGTCACTGAGAGCAGAGTAATGAGTCTTCTCTACGTGTGTGTCTACCTCCTTGTTGAGCAGACAGTGGACGATGAAGAGGAAGGTGCCCTGCTGGGAGTTCAGGATTATAAAGAGGACCTGAAAGAAGAGGTTGGTCTGGTACAGGCCCAGGATCCAGGTACAGCCCAGTATGACGAACTGGGCCACGATCTTAAAAACGATCACCCTGGAATAAAGAGGGTTTGATTCAGGGGAGTTTAATCTTTATTAACTCGTGTGTGCAGATCCTCTGACAGCACTCACACGGTTAGTCTGCATCAGACTCTCCAATGAACTTTATTTACTCTGTGATTTTTAAAACTCTTCACACTGACTCTAGGAGCTCCCATCGTCTGATTTATCAGAGAGAGGTGTGAGTGCTCTGTGCTCGTACCTGGTGTCTTTGGACTGAGAAACATCACTCTTCATGTTAGCCAGCGTCGGTCTCAGACTCCACAGGGTGGCACAAAACAACGTCCAGTTCAGCTGAGAGAGGAAGAGAAACATGATCAGCAAAGAAGAGAACACAGAGAGAGAGAGAGAGAGATAGCTGCTGTGGAAGGATGAGCTCAGCACACAGACCCTCCCAGTGTTTGTGACTCCACTGACAGAAGTTACACCATGTGAGCGACATCATTTACCTTCCTTCTTTTATAGTTTTCATGAAGTTTGAAACAGAAACCTTCATCTGTTTGTTAAATCTTCCAAAGCTAAGCTACATCTGTTGATGTGCACTGAACTCACCCCGAGGATGGCAATCACTGGACCCATCAAAGCCCAGTTGAAGCTGCGCCGTGTAGAGAGCCAGCACCTGCATCAGAATCAAACCAACAGTACCTTTTTAACAAGACGCATATCAACACACAGCAGAGTCTGATTCAGAGGATCTGTGCCTGTTTCACTCACACTGCTGCCTTAGTGGCTCCGTATCCATCAGAATACACCAGCGCAGAGACGCCCACGATCACAAAGGGAACGCCGTAACCAGTCAGGTAGAGGAGCGGCCGGGGGAGGCCGTCCCTCTGGATGACCTGCACCTTGGAGAGCCTCCGGACCAGCAGGTGGAGCTGTAGCGCCTCCAGCAGCATCCACACAAAACTTGCAATGACTAGGAAGTGGAGAAGGCCCGCCATGACGGTGCAGGCCAGCTGCAGAGACACAGGATGTAGTGTTAGAGGGGTGCTTTGCTCAGGTTGGATGAACTGAAAAGAAGAATCTATCATTCAGACCTCGTCGTTGGTGTATCTGTCGTTCCACAGCAGCAGCAGGTGAGACATGGCCAGGTTGAGGCAGAGGTGGAGACGGGCCGTGTTGTTGATCTTTGGGTTCCAGCTGCACAGCAGGAAGGTGAAGATGGCCAGACCAAAGAAGAAGAGTCCAACCATCACACACATTCGGTTCAGCCACTCCAGGAAAGTGTTCTCTGGTGGAGGCTGAGGAGACAGAAAACACATGCTGAGATCAGACCCTGAGACCAGACCCTGAGATCAGACCCTGAGACCAGACCCTGAGATCAGACCCTGAGATTAGACCCTGAGATTAGACCCTGAGATCAGACCATTAGATCAGACCCTGAGATTAGACCCTGAGATCAGACCCTGAGATCAGACCCTGAGACCAGACCCTGAGATTAGACCCTGAGATCAGACCCTGAGATCAGACCCTGAGACCAGACCCTGAGATCAGACCCTGAGATCAGACCCTGAGATCAGACCCTGAGATCAGACCCTGAGGTCAGACTCTGAGATCAGACCCTGAGGTCAGACCCTGAGATCAGACCCTGAGATCAGACCCTGAGCGAGGTGATGTGATCTACGAGGAACACACACTCATACCTCCCCGATCTGCATGATGAGGGCAAACGTGGAGAGATGAGTGCAGCTGCACACCGTCATGTTCCTGTTGGTGTACGCGACCCAGCAGCCCTCCACTGACCATCTCATCGTCCTCTTCTGCTCTCCCCCGCTCCCTCCTGCCTCCTCTGTTTTGTCCTCCCAGTACACACACGTCACCATGCCCCTCTCCGGCACCTGATACAGAAGGAAGTACAGACTTCAGACATTTTAACAGACAGAGCTGAACGTTATCTCTTACAGACGTGTGGATGAGGAGAGCAGCACCTCCTTGTGATAGATGGTGAAGTTGACGGGCTCGGTGAGGTTGGTGTTGTTGACCGAGGGTAAGACTGCAGTGATGATGTCGGAGTACATCTCTGTTTCGTTCTGTGTTTCAAAGTACGAGTGACTCAGAAGGCTCTCCATCCCCTTCAGTGTCATGAAGGCGGCGGCTGCAGAACCTGGAAATGACCACAAGTTCAATCCATCAGGGAGGAAGAGAAGAGGAAGAGAAGAGGAAGAGAAGAGGAAGAGAAGAGGAACAGAAGAGGAAGAGAAGAGGAAGAGAAGAAGAAGAGAAGAGGAACAGAAGAGGAAGAGAAGAAGAAGAGAAGAGGAACAGAAGAGGAAGAGAAGAAGAAGAGAAGAGGAAGAGAAGAAGAAGAGAAGAGGAAGAGAAGAGGAAGAGAAGAAGAAGAGAAGAGGAAGAGAAGAAGAAGAGAAGAAGAAGAGAAGAGGAAGAGAAGAGGAAGAGAAGAAGAAGAGAAGAGGAAGAGAAGAGCAGAAGAAGAGAAGAAGAACAGAAGAGGAACAGAAGAGGAAGAGGAAGAGAAGTGGAAGAGAAGAGGAAGAGAAGAAGAACAGAAGAGGAAGAGGAAGAGAAGTGGAAGAGAAGAGGAAGAGAAGAAGAACAGAAGAGGAAGAGAAGAAGAAGAGAAGAAGAACAGAAGAGGAAGAGGAAGAGAAGAAGAAGAGAAGAGGAACAGAAGAGGAAGAGAAGAAGAAGAAGCGAAGTGGAAGAGAAGAGGAAGAGAAGAAGAAGAGAAGAAGAAGAAGAGAAGAAGAAGAGAAGAAGAACAGAAGAGGAAGAGGAAGAGGAAGAGAAGAGGAACAGAAGAGGAAGAGGAAGAGGAAGAGAAGAGGAAGAGAAGAAGAAGAGAAGAGGAAGAGAAGAGGAAGAAGAGAAGAGGAAGAGAAGAAGAACTGACGGACTGACACAGCCTCACCAGGATGAGGTTGAACTAATGGACTTACTGCTGCAGACTCTTGAGATTGGAGTTAGTCCTCAAGAGTCTGTGGTCACGACTGTGTCCCTTCTAAGAGTATGAACCTAATGGAGGCACGTTCGGCCAATCAGAGTGAAGTATCCAGCGTGGCGTTAGTTTAAAACAATCAGAGCTGTCATAGTTTAACCCTGTTCCTGCTCTGGTTTCTCAGCTTTGAATGTAAAAGCAGTGAGACACTCTCTGAGATGAAGGATGAAGTGTGTGCAGGGTCCCTGATCTGATCTCACCGTTGTTGTTTTTGGCCAGACCCCCCAGGTTGATCTGCATGCTGTTCCCATTGGCTGAGAGTACAGTGCTCTCTGCGTCGTCTCCTCCAGGCCCGACAGACTCCAGGCTTAGGTCTAACACAGAGAGAGTTTGGTGTTAGTGTGACACAGTGAGCGTGCACGGTAAACTAAGAGAGGAGCGTCTCTCACCGACAGTCGGACTGTGCACAGATCTCTTGGTTTGGTTCAGGTCCGGGTCCACCATAGCTGCAACCAAACGGTCTGAGATGCCCAGGATCACGCTGCCGGTGTCCCCGTCACCTTCGCTGCCGACCACGCTCGTCCTCACTCGAGGTCCCACGCCTGAGACTTCCTGCAGGAGTTAAAAGGTCTGATGAAGCACCGAGCAGAGGTAAGGGTTGTTCAGAGACACAGATACAGTGACAGGAGACGGTCCGTACCATGCTGGCTGAGAAGCTGTTCGCCACAGTCTGCAGAGAAAGACAGGAAACAGAATCATCATGTGAATCCACTGCAGGGTCATCCAAACGCTTTAATCACAACAAACTGTGAGCCTCATCTTCAACCAGACGTCAGGAGCTTCCTCACAGCCACCTGCTCTGACGTAGAGTTTCTCTCTCTCAGGTTCACTTTGTAATGTCAGCACTCAGTCTGCTTACACTCATATCTACTGTTGGACTCCGGTCTTTGAGCCAGGCAGAGATCACGTGCAGGCAGAGCACATCTAAAAGCAGGCAGGGACTGTTTGTGTGTTCACAGAGAGAGTGTTGTGAAACCTGTGATCCGATGATTAACCCCGACATTAAAATCATTGTGTGTGTTCTCTTTCAGAGGACTGCGTCTCTTTGCTTTCCTCACCGCCGCTGGTAAGATGAATCCTTCGTTTTCTTTCAGTTCATCGTCCATGTTGCCGAGAAAAGCTCTCTCTCTGGTCTGACCCTGCAGGAAACACAGAAACATGAAGCAGAAACATGAAGCATGTGTCGCTGGTTTCTCTGCTGCTGTGGGGGATTTGGATCTGCTGTAGTTTTTACCTCAATGGGATTTATCTCATCCAGAATATCCTGAAGACCTGTTGAGACAGTGCAGGAGAAACCGTGCACAGGTTAGTGAACACCTGATCAGATTAATGGAGGTGAACTTTGCCCACTGTGTAGGACTGAGTGCATCCTACTTTTACAGAAGGAGACCCCGACCGTCCACCGGATCCCGGTGGATGGGTAGAACCCGTCAGGGCAGGAGCAGTAGTAGGTCCCCGGTTTGTTGGTGCACACTGTTTGTTTCCCACAGATCCCCGGAGTCTCACTGCACTCGTCTATATCTGGAGGCAGACACACATCCTGTGACACGTGCAGTTTGGCGGTATAGGATCAGGTCACATGAGGCGTGAGAGCAGATACATACCTGTGCATGGGTGAGCTCTGCTGGCTATCACCTCTGGGTTGCTCAGACGAAACCCAGTGGAGCAGGTGCAGAGGTACGATCCGATGGAGTTGGTGCAGTTGGCGTGAGGACCGCAGACCGCAGCGTCTTTGACACACTCGTCAACATCTGACAGAATCAAGAAACACACTCAATCACAGAAAGAGGGGAAGGTTCACTGTGGAACCCCTGGATCCTGAAAACCAGAAACTCAAATACCTATGCAGATGTTGTTTTCCTCTCTGGGCTCATCCTCTGGTAGAGTCGGCTCGTAACCTAGGTTACATGCACAGGTGTAAGCTCCAGGTGTGTTGGTGCACTCAGAGTCAGGGCCGCAGACGGTGGAGTTGAAACACTCGTCGATATCTAAGGAGCAGGGAACACAGGGAGCATGAAACACGTCGCTTTGCTTATCACAAAATGAAAACAGAGTGAATCTTTAGCTGCAGAATGCACATCTTCATTAATCCTCTTAAATATGAAGTCTGCATGATCAGAAGCATGGAGCTACATGACTCTACTGTCACTGAATCTGTGGGATTCTACTGGAGTCAGGGAGGAGACAGAACTCTGATCTGACAAATAAAAGAAGGAGAAGACTGCACTTTCTTTCTGTACGAGAGGAGCCAAATAAAAATAATTTAAAACGTTCATAGGGAGCGGATAAAGGTGCTTAAGGTCTTATTCACACAGTGACGTTCCAGTCCCAGGAGTAAAGATCACTGTTCTCCCGACTGCACTGAGAGTAACGTTTGGAACAGTACGAGACTGTCAAATCTTCATCATGTGGAGGTGTGAGCTGATGATGCCTCTCATGGTGTTTGTGTGGATCACAGACTGAGTCCTGGGATGAGGGAGAAACAGACGGTCTCAATGAGCTGCACAGTCCGGTCACCGGCTGCACGCAGGCTCGTCTGCTCTCACTCCCAGATCTCTCAGGAGTGCTGTTTTACTGATTTCATAATAATGTCAGATAAATCTGCTCGCATGTATCCATCTGTTGGCAGAGCTGCAGGCTTCTGACGCTCACAGCTCTCTTACACTCATTTGAATCCAGCAACACTTTCACAGGGGAATGTTTCTGAGTCTGAGTTTTGAATGAAGCTGATTTCTCATCCTTAAATTATGGAGCTGTAATATACTGCATCTATGACTGTTGAATGCTGGTAATACTCACATCCCAGTCACCTGCTGATATCTCGTTGCATAGTGCATCATTTATTCTGCTTTAATAAGAAGTCAGTGTTTCTTAGAGCTGCCTCTGTGAACAGTTAGGAGGCTGTGAATAAACCCTGGCCTCTTCATGGGGAGGAACATCAGCGCACACTGACCTTGGCAGCGAGGAGTTGCATCAGGTTCGAGTTGGAAGCCCTTAAAGCAGTCACAGGCAAAGCTTCCTAAGTTGTTACTGCAGGTCCCCTCACCGCAGATGTCCTCCAGGCATTCATCGATATCTGTAAGAGAAGTCAGCTGTTAGTCCTGCACACACACACACACACACAGCCCAGGAACCACAGGGACCAGATCCTTTCAGTACCTTTGCAGAGGTTTAATTTGCCAACAGGCCCTGCACCTGTCGCATTATATCCCGTGTGACAGGTACAGAGGAAGGATCCCGGGTTGTTTGCACAGTCAGCGTTAGAACCACAGAGTCCTGAAGTGGTCACACACTCATCGATGTCTGCCAGGAGGAGCACAACATCATGATGAATATCACAGCTGCTTTAAACCAGTTTACACCGGCGTAGAGGAATGACATGCACTCACCAACACAACCATAGGACTCTCCAGTGGGCAGGTGTTCTGGAGGGATTTCATACCCACTAACACAGAGACAGCCTCCACTGGAGCACTCAGCCAGCGGCCCACAGGCGTCCGGGGTGCACACATTGTGATCTGAACATGAGAAACAAGGACACACACTCTTTACTCAGGACATATGAAGACGCTCTTTAACTGCAGCTGACACAGGTAGTGTAGAAACATTTCTTACAGGTTACATAACCCACACGGACATGTGGGTGCGTCAATGGTTTGTATATGTAGAATCCTCCAGGGCAGAGAACCAGGCTCAATTGGAAAGCATAATTTCCACAACCTGCATAATTTCCAAGTGCAGAACCTGTAGTTGCAGTTTCAGATTCAACTGTTGGATAAGAAAATGGGACAGTGATGGTGTAATAGTTGCCACCAGTGTGGGTTGGCTGGCATGATGAAACAGCTCTGTCTCCTCCGATGCCGACGAAACGCCACCACTTCCCAACAAGAGCAGAATCATCCATCGGGTAGCCGGGAAACGAGCTTGATTTGAATTGATAGTTGCGCCATGGATCAGTGAGATTTGTGTATTCATCACAAGAACCTGCAGACAAACAGGACAAATGATTGTTACAAATAATACAACTCTTTGATTTCAGCTGCTGCAGAATCTGTTTGTGACGTACCAGCAGGAAACACAGAGTGAGCGAGCGTGAAGAGCGAGCCTGTGAGGAGCACACCGGAGGACAGTCTCAGTTTAAACAGTTCAATCCAATGCATGACATATAAAACACACGTCTCCACTAAATCACAGAAAATATTCAGGTTGAAATGTTAGACTGTTTTAGAAAACAAGCTCTGAATCAGTTTAGGTTTCAGATACTCTCATTTCAAAGATTCCAGATATCAAATAATAACTCACCCAGAAGAAGTGCAAAGACTAAGCAGTTCATCCTGTCGGGTCCCACTCCACAGACTGTCTGTCCTCACTCTGAAGGCTGAGTATACATACATTTGGGACATTTGCACAGCATCCAAAAACTGTTTTTGCAAGGTACCAGCATGCAAACCTGCACGCAAATTCAGCACCTGTAATAGAGACACAGCTCATGTGAAGAAACCAGGAACAAGTCCTGTTCTCCTAAGGAGGAACTGAAGAATATTTCACACGTCAGAGTTTGAAACATGTAATACAAATGATTTTACTGAGAGAAGAAAGAACACATGCACATGTGATGATGAACCAGATTTCTGTCTCTTAAAGGTTTGAGGGAGTGATTTGTAAAGTCTCTGTGGTCGGTGCAGATCATCTCTCTGCATGTTTCAGATGAACTCTGAGTCCTTGTGTCCTGAAGACGAAGCTCTCTGTCCCTGCTCTGTTGTCTCTGCCTCATTATTCCTCATCGTTGCTCTATGTGTTGTTTCTTTTGTGCAGAACTTCAGTCATAATAAATCATTTGACTTCACTTGAAGTGCTCTTCATGGAGACTTTGACTGAAGCTTGTTTGAGGTGGAACAAAAGCTCCTTCCACCTGTCCTCCTCCATTAAAGTCATCACCTCTCTGTGACTGTAGAAACGTTCTCATATGAGAAATAGGATTTTAAAAAGAAGTCACATGCAGCGATCTGTTTCAGCATGTGACGACACAGACAGAAACGCCGCAGAGGAGAGGGAGCATGTTTCACCTTTCAGGTAATTTGTCTTGTAAAATGGTAATATGTTGTTTTTATACTGTATGGAAATCACTTTCAAATCCCTAAAAATACAAAGGAGAAGAGGAAAGGTTTCCAGTGTGTTTGAAAGAATTAAAAAGATTCTGCAGCACTCTCACATCACCTGTGAATGCTGCTACAGCTCAGATTATGTTCTTTGTTGCAGTCAGAGAATCATAAAGATGTTGTTTCGGGTTAAAGTAAACTTTACTTCTTGTGTGTCTTCATTTATTCCTTCATTTATTGGATAATCCCATGTTAATCACGGTTGAGCTCATGTATGGGTGGAGCATTCAAACCTCTGATTGTGAATGAGTCCCCCCTGCCCTCTAGTGGTCACAGCAGGAGCTGCAGCATCAAATTAAATCAAAGGTTGAGTGTTGGATTTATTAAGCAAATTCATATTCTGTTATTGGTTTCCAAATCTCTGTACATTTTAAAACAATACAGAGATTAAATTTTATCTGAGGGGGAAATATGTGTTTTCAGTAACTCCCAATGATTGGACAGCCTACCTGCCCATCTACCTTCCATCATGCCCGAGAGCTTTTAATAGTTAGAGCAATAGTTTCCTCCTCTGACTGTGATGAAGGTGGGAAGAGGGTCAGATCTTCAATTGAAAGTTTTCACTGAAATCAAATATAAAAGCACGGCTGGAGTTTCATACAGAAGCCCTAAAAGGACATGGTTCAATGGGCGTCTGTACTGAACATAAAAGGAACACATTTATGTTTTTTTGTGTGTTTTTTTCCATAAACATTGTTGAGAACATTTTGCCTCAGTAAAGAATAAATAGACTTTTTGTTATGAGACATTTATCTTACAGGTTAAAGATCAAAAACACAGAAACGAGCTTCGGTCTCTGAATAAAATGAGATGAATGATCTCGTTATCACGATAAAATTATACTCCTTATCTTGAGAAAACTGGGAAAATAAAATGTATTTAATCGTGTCCTTTTAGGGCTTCCGTAGTTTGATAAAGGGGCGGTGACATTATTTTCAACCTTCATCATCATCCTCAGATACACTGACGTCACTGATGTTCATAAATCTGGATTAGAAATTCCAAACAGCAAAGTTTTACATCAAGAAGAACAAAAAACATGAATTTAAGTTTTATTAAATGAATGCTTAAGTCAAGAGGGGTTAGAAATAACTGAAGGAGCTGATGAAGTGTGAAGAAGAGCCTCCTCGGCTTCCGTAGTTTGAGATGCTTGAACTGAACGTTAACCGGAAACACGTCGCCCCCTAGTGGCCGTTGATACAAACTGCAGCTGAACATTGATTCCACATATCAAAACTGAGAGTTCATAAATAATTTAAACCCACGGCATATCATAGATACGTGTGAATTTAACATCCACTTACAAAAACATATTTTTCTGTTTAGTCTCTTTATTGATTTTACTTGAAAGGACAGAACTTTGATCAACCACTGCGGCTAATGGTGGTTTTAAGCTAGCAGCAAGTTAGCTTCATTTTTTCCATTAGAAGGAGATTAGTTTAACATAAACCAACTGTCCTCAAATGTACAATATTTTAGTTTAGAAAACTGCTTAAATAAAATGTGTTCTTTGTTGTTTTATACTGAAAATGTCAGTTTACCTTTGATGCTAGCTTAACCAGTTTGTGTTGTAGTTTCGGACAGCAGCCACAGGAGGGCGGGAAAATATACCAAATGATACACGGCAGGTCTGAGGTGATTAGACTCTGAAACAAAGGTAAATCAGTTATTACTGAAGACAGAATGATTATTGTGAATCTGTTGGAGTGTATTTTAGGCGGCACGGTTGAACCTACTTTAAAAGAAATACGTCAATGTAGAAAAAAAGTGTCCCAACATTAGAGGCCGGCCCGGAACCATAACTCTGCACAAGTTTCCCATCGACTCCCTGAACGCGCCGGACAGCTGCGTCGGTTGGAGTCTGCGCACCGGTAAACTAGCCTGAATGTTTTGGAAACGAAATGTTGATATACTCCTCTCCCTGCTCATGTTTTCAGTGTGAATGCAGTCTGTGGATCTGTCCTGTCTGTGTGTGATGCTAGTCAGCAGTTAGCTTCACATATTAACGTGTAGCTCGAGCTACAGGCTGCTAACACGTTAGCTTATGTGGCTAACGGTCCAAACCTCTCTTTCCATCAAACCTCTGAGTGTTTCAGTGTTTACTGCTTCATTCTGAATGTAGAGTTAATGTCTGACTGATAGAGGAACTGTTGGTGATCTGTATCTACTGGTGGAGGTTTATCCTCCTCTTTCTGACCCTCACAGGTGAATTATATCTAACGGGGCTGTTTGTCTGTGTCCAATAAAGAAGAGACTGTTGATGTGAAAGCTCAGAGTCTCCTTCATCATGACTTCTTTGGTAAGTTTCTCTTTAAGTCTGTTTATTTATATAACTCATAATCCTGTCTAAATGATCTCTGTGTGTCAGAATGATCATGTTTCAGTGAGTCTGGTTTCATGTGTGTACTGAATCCCAGTGTTAGGGCCACTGGAAGAAAGAAATGAATAAAGTCAGAATATAATCTTGTTTTTTTAAGGTGCACCTCCAACAAGGTTTTTTTTAATTCTGAAATCAGATTTTAATCTTAAAATTAAAAAAAATACACCTGAAACAAACATATTTTTTTACTTGCCCTTCAAAATAAAACGTCAGTAGTCCTCATCCTCTTCTGTATTTATCACCTCTGCAGGTGAGAGATACTTCTAAACTCTGTGTGTTTAAACATGAAGCAGATTTGTAAAGTGTGTTTATTGTTTTCTGATTGGACTGGGACAAACCGTCTCTCCTTCTGTTTTATCATTCATCAAGAATCTATCAATATCATGGATTAAATCACAGATGTTTCTCACTGCAGAGAGTCCGTGTAGGTATTTATAGAAGTGTGTAAATATGATGTCACACAGTGTTGATTTAAGAACCATAGAAAATGTTTTGTTATGGTCATGATGTGTCTGTGTCTGTGTGTGTGTGTGTGTCTGTGTCTGTGTCTGTGTGTGTGTCTGATGTAACTCCAGGGATTCTGCTTGTTGTGTTTCAGGGGAGCAGCAGTTCCTCGTCCACAGAGTACACCGTGCGAGTCCCTAAGTGAGTGACATGCTGATATCTACAGAGAGCTCAGACCTGTTACCTGAGACAGAATTATGTTTTGTTAATGTTTGTAGTAATCCTAAAAATAAGGCTTCAGAATGACCTGTTTATGATGTTTCATGGTGTTTAAGTTATGATGCAGCGTGTGTTAAAATGTCTGTCTGTCCGTCCTGTAGAAACACCAGCAAGAAGTACAACATCATGGCTTTCAATGCAGGAGACAAAGTCAACTGCTCCACCTGGACTCAGGTGGGCTTCAGGACTCATGGCTGATAGTTTGAGCTGCACTCAGCGTCGTAGTAAAGAGCACAACATCTGAATTGATGTCTGATTTAGAATCATGATCACATTAAAGACCAGAGAGTAAGAAACCACTGCAGCCTGTTCTGGTCTTATCATCCTAACGTCTCCTCCTCCTCCCTCTCTAACTCTCTAAGGCTCGAATGGAGAGAGACATGAGTGCTCGGAGGATATACGGGGAGGAAGAGACGCAGGAGGGAGCAGCTGGCAGTGAGTTTGGGAAGAAACAGCGAGAAGAAGCGCGGAGGAAGAAGTATGGTATCGTGACACGAGAGTTCAAAGTGGAGGACCAGCCCTGGATCCTGAAGGTCAACGGCAAGGCAGGGAAGAGGTGAGGAGAGAGAGACGAGACTCTATGCACTGATGAACTCTGACACTCACAGGAAACACTCTCAGTCAGCTGTTTGGATCTGTGGAGTATTTACAGTCACATGTTTTTTAGAAACACAGATTGGTCGTAGTTTCTCCTGTTGAGGAAACTCTTTCTGTGTCAGGTTCAAAGGTCAAAAGAAAGGTGGTGTCACAGAAAATGCATCCTACTACATCTTCACCCAGTGTCCCGACGGAGCCTTTGAGGCATTCCCCGTCCACGGCTGGTACAACTTCACACCTCAGGCCAAGCACCGAACTCTGACGGCTGAGGAGGCAGAGGAGGAGTGGGGCAGGTGAGAGGAAGAGGAGGAAGTATACGCACGCTTCATTTACCCATCATGTGTTCAGAAATATTAACATCCTGAGTCCTGTCCTTTAACAGACGGAACAAAGTGGTGAATCACTTCAGCATCATGCTTCAGAGACGACTCAGAGAGCAGGAGCGCGGGGAGGACGATGAAGATGAGGGCGAGAAGTCTGGGAAGAAGAAGAAGAAGTCTGGAGGGAGAGGGGGCGACCTGCGTATTCACGACCTGGAGGAGGACTTGGAGATGAGCAGTGACGACAGTGACGACAGCATGGGGGACGGTAAGGAGACCAGAACACTACGGGACTGAAGACCGGAGACTTAGACTCTCTGTGACAGACCAGAGACTTAGACCCTCTGTGACAGACTAGAGACTTGGACTCTCTGTGACAGACTAGAGACTTAGACTCTCTGTGACAAACCCAGACTTAGACTCTCTGTGACAGACTAGAGACTTAGACTCTCTGTGACAAACCCAGACTTTATAAAGTATAAACTCTGTTGTTGTTTTCCTCCTCATCATGCTGTTTCTCTCCTCATCTGTTTACTGGACAGATGGAGAGAGTAAAACAAAGACAAAGAAAGACACCAAGAAGGGAAAAGGAAAGAAGAAGAGGAAGAGCAACGAGCATGAGGCGCGGGAGGACAGCGATGACGGCGACTACGAAGGTCTGGAGGTGGATTACATGTCGGATGAAAGCAGGTGAGATCCAGCAGACTGTTCCTCAGACTGTGATGATCTTTATGGAAAACATGAGAAATGGAAACGACATTATCTCTCCCTGAAACAGTTCAGACGAGGAGCCAGAGAAGGGGAAGCCCAGCAAAGCAGAGGAACACCCCAAAGGTTGATCATTTCTTCTTCATGAGCTTTAAATGACAGCGTGTCCTGAAGGAAACCTGACTCAGCTCAGGAGGTCTGATCCTCTGTGCTTTGTGAAATGAGACCTGTTCTTCCTTCCTGATGTGTTTCTCTGTGTAGGGATCGACGAGGCCTCTGAGAGCGAGGAGGAGAGCGAGGAAGAGAAGCCGAACGAAGAGGAGGCCAAAGAGGAAGAAGAAGAAGAGGAAGGCAAGAAAACGCCGGTCCAGGCGGAAAAGAAGAAGAAAAAAGGTGCAGACGTCGACCTAGAAAAGCTGACTGGAGTCAGGTCTCAGTGGTAACAAGGCGTTGGGTGGAGCTCCTGACTGATCTGTGTGTGTGTGTGTGTGTGTGTGTGTGTGTGTGTGTGTGTGTGTGTGTGTGTGTGTGTGTGTGTGTGTGTGTGTGTGTGTGTGTGTGTGTGTGTGTGTGTGTGTGTGTGTGTGTGTGTTGCAGACAGCAGCGGGGAGTCGGACAGCTCAGACGACAGTGACATAGAGGGAGAGACGGCCTCTGCTCTGTTCATGGTAGTTGCTGAGTTCCTGTCATCTCTCTGAATAGATGTTATAATAAATGTTGTATTTTCTCAAACATCGCTCTTTTGAATCGCTCCTCTCAGAAGAAGCGCACTCCTCCTAAACGTGCAGGCGGACGCGGCTCTGCAGGGAGCTCCAGGACAGGAAGTCGCCCCGGGACGCCCTCCATAGACTCTGCAGCCACCTCCAACACTCTCCGAGCTGCCGCCAGCAAACTGGAGCAAGGTGTTTAAAAAACGTTTACACGTACCAGAGAGCCGTTAGAGACACACCAGACACACACTGAATGTTTCTGTGCAGGTCAGAGACACCATGACGCACGGCCTCACACTTCATGTCTCTCTCTCTCTCTCAGGTAAGAGGCAGACTCCAGGTCCTGCTACTGACTCACCTGCTGCCAAAAGGCTGAAGATGGAGCCCAACAGTCAGAGTCCTGCTCCCTCTGGGAAGAGTACGCCTCAACCCCCGTCAGGAAAATCCACTCCCAGCTCAAGGTACAAACACCTCACCTTCATTTCTCACAGCTCATAGTTCCATAGATGTGTAATAAAGATCCGTATTATTATTATATATAATATATAATATATATTATTAGAAACACTGGCTGACCCTCATGTATAAGGCTCTTTTAGGCTTGATTCCTCACTATCTGTGCGCTTTAGTGCAGAGAGAAATCAGCTCCTATGCCTTGTGTTCTTGCACTCCTCTTGTTTTATCTGTTCCTGGGGTAAGGACTGAATTTGGTCAAAGAGCTTTCAGCTTTGTTGCCCTCATGGCACGGAGCGCTCTACAGACTAACCTGAACCTCTCTGAACCTCTTACACTTGGAGCTTTCCGTTCTCTCCTGAGGGACAGACAGCGTGAGAGCACTGAACAGTGCCTGTGTTTTAAACCTTAGATTATTGTTTGTTGTTTTGTTACTGCTCCTCTTATTCATATTGAAAACACTATGCATCTATAAACTGAATGTTTTAACTTGTACTGTTGTTTTCTTGTAACTGTTTTTAATGACATGTGCTGCTGACCTCTTGGCCAGGTTGTGAAAGAGATCCTGATCTCAATGTGTTTTATCTGGTTAAATAAAGGTTTAATGGGGCGCTGGTGGCCTAGCGGTCTAAGCGCCCCACATACAGAGGCTACAGTCCTCGTCACAGGGGTTGCCGGTTCGATTCTCGGCCGGTCGACCATTTCCTGCATGTCTTTCCTCGCTCTCTACTCCCCACATTTCCTGTCTCTGTTCAGCTGTCCTATCAAATAAAGACAAAAAGGCTTAACTTAATAATAAATGATAACGGTTCTCCTTCCGTCTGCTCTGCAGTGACGTGCAGCTGACAGAGGAAGCGGTCCGGCGGTACCTGATCCGTAAACCGATGACCACCAAAGACCTGCTGAAGAAGTTCCAGACCAA
>NW_023260159.1:0-20000 GCF_009762535.1 Notolabrus celidotus | reverse complement strand
ACACAGAGGAACACAGAGACAGAGGAACACAGAGGAACACAGAGGAACACAGAGGAACACAGAGGAACACAGAGGAACACAGAGGAACACAGAGACAGAGGAACACAGAGACAGAGGAACACAGAGGAACACAGAGACAGAGGACGCAGAGGAACACAGAGACAGAGGAACACAGAGACAGAGGAACACAGAGGAACACAGAGGAACACAGAGGAACACAGAGGAACACAGAGGAACACAGAGGAACACAGAGACAGAGGAACACAGCAGTGAGAGTAATGTTAAACAGATCTCTTTAATGGTGGATCAACATTTGCATAATGAAATGATTTATGGATATCAAACCCTCCTGCAGTGATTGTTCCTGAGATTATATTTAGACTGGATCCAGACCACGCTCTTATTGTGAAAGGTTCATTCAGACCTGAGCAGGACCTTCAGTGTAAACAGCTCACGGCTCGTTCTCCTGGTTCTGATCCCTGAAACATTGAAGCTGTGGAGCACGTCACTGCAGGGTTCTTTAGAGCCCGACGTCCTGACCCTCACAGGTCCCAGGTCACAGGTCACAGGTCACAGGTCACAGGTCACACAGCAGGGAGGCGACACTTTCATTAAATACAGTTTATTAACTGAACATGAGGAGAAGCTTAATGTCAGAGATAACAGACACAGTCTCAGAGTTCAGGTTCTGTTCTCTCAGAGTCTGGAAGGTTCCTGCAGATGACAGAGATGCGGCGCTGTCGGGGAACCTTCAGTCCGTTGAACTCAGAGTCTTCCTCCTTCAGGATCTCGTGAGTGAAGTTAAACCGGGCCTCGTCCCTGAATGTGGAGAGAGCAGAACAAACACATTACTTCAAACTTACACAAAGGGACAAATGATTCATCTTCAGATCCTTCCTCACACTGAACTTATCTGACTACAGTATGCCTTTAATAACCTCTCTATAAAACAGGAAGGACAGCAGACAGCAGACTTTCTGTCCACCATATGTTGCTGTAAGAGACGATCCTTCTTTGGTGAGGACCCAAACATCACCTGCAGCGTCTGGTGTCTCAGCATGGTCTTGGTCACATATGACCTCCTGCCTTCATCACATTACTCATAAACATCCTGTGAAGTGACTCTAAAGCTCTCTGTGAAGGTTTAGTAGTTTGTGCTGAACCTCAGGATGTAGAGGGAGCGTCGGGGCAGCAGCAGGTCCAGCCATTCACCAGGGGCGTCCTCCTTCACCAAGCGCATGATGCTGTCTGACAGGAGACTCAGTCCGGCGATGGTGGTCCCACAGAACTGAGGAACCAGCACAGTGATCAAAGAGGATCAAAGAGGATCCCTGAGTCTGTGTGAAGCTCTCTACATGCAGAGTAGGAGGACTGAAGACGCTCACCTTGACGCTGTCGATGTGAGGCTTGATGAATCCGGTCTTGTCCAGGTCTAGAACGTGCACCGGTCCGAGGAGCTGACTGTCTTGAGGGAATGCGGCGAAGCGGACGCGGTTCAAGACCTCCTCACACGCCGACCCCCACCTCGCTCTCTCCGTCTCTCTGTACCCGTGGATCGCCTGAAACAGGAAGTACAATAAGGAGAGTGTTAGGGTGCTGGATGGTGGAAGGGACCTACACTTCATATTTGTTAAATTCAAACATTTAGTGAGCAAACTTTTTATGCATTTAAAAAGATGTTAAAGTGTGTGTGTTCTCATGAAACACTCTATAAGGAGCAGGTGTGTGGAGACTCAGGTGGAGGTTTGAGCTCCTCTCCTGTATGAGTGTGAACAAATGATGACATGAAGGCAGCTTTAATTCAACTCCATGTGCTTTACATTCAAACATTCAGACATTCAGACATTCAGAGGATGAAGGAGAGCACCATTAAAATGACAAATCTAATAAAACAGAAATAAAAGGATCATTAGAAATATGTAAGAATTCAATTAAACTTGCATTTAAAGTTAAAATAATCTAAGATAGGAAGGCAGTGGGAAATAAAAAGGTCTTAGTCTTTGATTTTAAGCTGAGCTCTCATGACTCACATCGTCCCAGTGGTCGAACTCGTAGCGTTTCTTCTTCAGACCCGGATCCAGCTCCTGCAGAAAGACCCCCTCCTCTTCCTCAGTGATGAAGCTGGTCCTCACCTCCACCTGCGCACCCAGTCTCTGCACGAGCTCCGGACTAGAGCCGACCACCAGCGCGTGACCCCGGAGAGGAGACAGGCTCAGAGACCGGAAGTGTTTGGAGCCAACAGCTGATCTGTGGGTCCGGGAGAGAACCGAGAGCAGCAGCTTCATCCTGGTCTCTGAGGGGTCACAGTGAGACCCAGAACACTGAGACCCAGAACACTGAGACCCAGAACACTTAGACCAGGACACTGAGACCCAGAACACTTAGACCAGGACACTGAGACCCAGAACACTGAGACCCAGAACACTTAGACCAGGACACTGAGACCCAGAACACTTAGACCCAGCACACTGAGACCCAGAACACTTAGACCCAGCACACTGAGACCAGCGCAATTAGACCCAGAACACGTAGACCAGGACACTGAGACCCAGAACACTTAGACCCAGCACACTGAGACCCAGAACACTTAGACCCAGAACACTTAGACCAGGACACTGAGACCCAGAACACTTAGACCCAGCACACTGAGACCCAGAACACTTAGACCCAGCACACTGACACCCAGAACACTTAGACCCAGCACACTGAGACCAGCGCAATTAGACCCAGAACACGTAGACCCAGCACACAGTCCGGATCTCCTGCTGCAGCTTCGGGTCTTGTTGACAGGAGTCACACTGCGCTGAGCGCCGCCATGTTGAAACCGCAGTGCATTCTGGGAGGCGTAGTCTTCGAACAGAGGTCAGCTGATTGTACAGGTATCTGTCTTTTATTGAACTATAGGAAGTTAATTTAACATTTTAAACTGGAGATGAGTAAACACAGATGAGACTGAAGATATTCATTAACATATATATAAGAATAGAAACACTGAGAGTCAGTTCATGGAACCTGCACATGAGAATTCATTCAATGTACATAGTTATTAATAATACTCTCATTTGAACATTTGTTGTGACACTATTTTTTACATTATTATTATTATTATTATTATTATTATTATTATTATTATTATTATTATTATTATTATTATTATTATTATTATTATTATTATTATTATTATTATTGATGCTGCAAGTCTTCACTGTAACCACTGGAGGGAGGCAAACTCTCAGAGTTGCACATGCTTCCAGGTTAACAGTCACTCCTCTCTCTCTGTACCAACATCTGGAGAAAATAATGTCAGCCTATATTTATATATGATTATAATTTATCCATACTCATGTTTAATGACAAGGACCAACAAGACTCTACAAAGAGTCAGTTCTTGATAATTGTTACCTGAGAGCACCAGGGTGCTTTTATTTATTTCAAGCCCTGAAGGTCAGCTTCACATTCACTAAACAAAGAATATTTCATGAAATGCAGAAACTTTAACAAAATTCAAAATATTTAATTTAGCACAAGAGCAAGACAAATATTCCATGAATACAGTTTTGCACAAAATATTGCAAAAAAATAAGAAATATTATTATTATTATTTTTAACCTTATTAAATTAATTTCGGTCATTTTCTAGCAACCCCCTCTTTCTTATTGAGTCAAGGAAAAAAAGAATGTTGTAAATGCATATTTTGGGATGGGAATCTAGAAACAAAAAATCTTCTCCAAAGCTATTAGTAGTATTAGCTAAAGACTAAAGACTCAGAGTTAAAGGACCAGAAAAGAAACAATAGTCCTCTTTGAGCCTTAATGAAAGATGAAAGATAAGAAACCTTAAATTATTTGATGGATTGAAAAAGAACTGGAGTATGAATGAAAGAGAGAGAGAGAGAGAGAGAGAGAGAGAGAGAGAGAGAGAGAGAGAGAAAGAAAGTGGTGACTTCATCCTCACTAGAGATTCCTTCAGAAAAACACAGTGGCCTATTTACCAGTAAGGACAGGTTACCGCTCTCTCTCTCTCTCTCTCTCTCTCTCTCTCTCTCTCTCTCTCTCTCTCTCTCTCTCTCTCTCTCTCTCTCTCTCTCTCTCTCTTTTCCTCTTTTCTTTGTTTCTGTGCAAACCATTTAATTCGAGGCGTCTCCTCTGCCCTCTCAGGTTCCTGTGAACCCTGAATCTGAGGTATCAGGTCTGAGATCTGAAAGGTGTGAGAGCAGAGGAGCCCGGAGGAGATCCAGCTGGAGGGAGAAGATGTAGCTTGTGCAGAGGCAGCTGTGTTAGCCTACTTATGACTGGGTTCAACATTCTATCTGTTTAAAAATGCATAATGCTTATATCAGCAGGATGAAACTCAGGTAATGTACTTGTGTCTGTAAGCCATGCACTCATAGACGTATTCAGCCTATACGTCCAGCATGCTCATCCACTGCAGGGATTATTAGTGCTCCTCCTGTGAGCCGGCTGTTGGTCTCGGTCAGTGAGCATCCACAATAAAACTAAGTCACACCACCCCCCCTCCTCTAACGCAGACACACAACTGATGTGATGCCCATTTCATTGTTGGTTGCTGTGTTTCTGCCCGCAGCATCACACTCACCCAGCCATGATGAGTGTTTTGGGTTCATATTCTAATTCCCAGTTGGTGCGCTCGTTTGAAGCGTCTGCGATTCGCTGCATTATCATCGGTCAGCTTGTCCTGAGGGCGTCCGTATGCCTTCTGTTGAATCATGCAATTAGACTGAAAACAGCCAGAAAAACACTTGGCAGCGGTCAATCTGGATGAACATGTGAGCAGCCTGTGTGCTGTTACTCCACTGTGATACACTGCACACAGGCTGAAGATGTTTATGCATCATAAAGATCCTGAACATGTTCATGTAGAAGCATGAATACCTCAGCAGCACACAAACAGTATGAATACTCTACCATGAAGAAGAGATGACTGATGAAGAGATGAGACTAACTGGAGCTCGTCCTCTCTGAGTGTTCCTCTGGTCATTCCTCTGACTGCTGATTATACAGCTTGAGTTCAGTTTGGAGCATCACATGTTTATTCGACCTTTATTTTACCAGGTCAAAATGTTTGAGAACCAGTTCTCATTTACAAACATGACCTGGCCAAGAGGCGCCAACAGGAACACACACACACACACACACACACACACACACACACACACACACACACACACACACACACACACACACACACACACACAGACATATAAACATAAATAGAACAAAAGTGGACAAGTAACAAGCAATGTGCACAAGGTGTAAAAAAGTATGTGTGTATACAAGTATGCATGTAAGTAAAGTCCAAAGTGATCAGCAGGAGCAGCAGTCAGTTCAAATCTGTTGAAGTTTTAGCTTGAAGGTTGTTAGTGGAGTCAGAGTTGAGAGTTTGAGGGTGTTTTGTAAAATGTTCCAGTCGTTAGCTGCTGCAAAATGAAAAAATGTGAGAGTATGGCTGCCCTCCATCATGAACTAGCTGTTCACTCTGTGTATGTGTGTGTGTGTGTGTGTGTGTGTGTGGTGTGTGTGTGCGTGTGTGTGTGTGTGTGCGTGTGTGTGTGTGTGTGTGTGTGTGTGTGTGTGTGTGTGTGTGAGTGTGTGATCATCTCAAACAAAGCTTGTATACATATGTAAAGCTCCTCAGGAACAGTCTAATGAATCACTCTGCAGATTACCTCCATGACTCATCCCTGAGAGTCTAAAAAGTTGCTCATACTCCTCAGAACACAAGAAGACGTCTTATTATTAGATTTTTGGTCAAACTGACATTTTAAAAGTGATGACTTCCAATCCACGAACAGCAGTGAGTAAGTGTTCATCAGCAGCAGCAGCTTGGCGTTCCTTTGTTTTGGTGGTTTATCCTGCAGCTCTGATATGTTTGTCCGTGTGTCTGCAGGAAGAAGAAGAACCAGAAGTTGATCTGACCCACTTCTCTCTTTAAACGTCACCTGCTCCGACTCCCAATCTGTGGTGAGTAAACATGGACGTCATGCTGCGTTCATGCTACACACTGTTTACTGGTGTTTGTGAGTCCACCACAGTTTGTTCAGACGTTAACATGCAGTTCTGCATCGGGTCTGCGGAGGACCGGGTTCAGCAGGGGCGCAGTGCTCTACATGCATCCGGCCATTGAATTATTCAGCCTTATGAATCATTGAGTCACGACACTCCTTTTTAGGCCCTCGCCTCAGAGCTCCAGCCTCACAGCTCTCTGCCATTTGAACATCTGACAGGAGAAGACAAACAATCCAGGACAACCCAGACTCTTTCAGACTCCAGAGATGGACTCTGGGATGTCTTTAAGCTTAAAGTGGGAGCCGTCCCACGCCCTGATTTATTCTGATATTAAACTAAGATGTTTAAGGTAGCAAATGCTTCTCAGATTGTTCACTTGAGCATCACTCTGTTTTGACTGAAGACATTTAAAGTTTAATGACTTTCTGCATCCAGTCGGGCTGAGTCATTATCTTTATTTTAGAAATGAGGTTTCATTGTTTCTGCTTCTCATAGATTTTAGCATCCAATCAGAATGTACAACTTTAACTGTAACCCTGAATGCCTACACTCTTTATGCTGCAACTTTTATTAAAAAGTCTGCAGAGTTTTTAAATCATCATGAAGACAGAAACAGGAGGAGGAGAGGAGCTGTAGGGATGGAGTCACCACGGTCAGAGATACTAGACCAAACATGAAGTCCTGCTGTGCAGACTCATGGCCTCCTTGTGTTTGTTATTAAAGAGTGGATCAGTTATTCTAAAAGAAAGCCCTGCTTTGAACATGTGACAGAGGATGTTGTTTCAGTCTTGGTGGAAGACACTCCAGCCGATCGTCATGTTGCAGTATTTATCTCAGCAGAATACTCCATAAGAACATGTATCATCATGTAGCTGTGCAGTGTGTCCTCTGTGGAGACAGTGTGTGTGCTCCTGTGAGGTAACAATGTTTTATGCATGCATGGCCTTGGAGTTGATGCTCCTCGGTGCTTCTCATGCCGCCTGTGTGGAAGAAAAGAAACAGGTTCAGACAGAAGGCTGCTGCTCCTCACAGGCTGCAGCTCAGAGGGGCGATAGATCATTTCACAGATCATCACACTCGAGTGTAAACACACGTTTATGAACACACACTCATACAAACACACACACACACCAACAATATAACAGTCTGTGGAGTCTGTAGACAAATTTAAAGTCTTCAATTATGACTTCATTTTGAATTTCTCAGCATTAGTCGTTGCTTTTGTTTAACATTTTTTAGACACATAAGAAACTGCTAAATCTAAAAGGTTTCCATTGCTGCAGATAAAATATAAAGATGTCATAAAATATACAAAGACAAACAAATCAAGATGTTGAATTATAAAATGTTACTATGCAAACATGTTATATTAATATATATGCACTGCAAAACTCCAAATCTTACCAAGTGAAATATTCTCATGTTGAGTCTAAATGTCTTCTCCCTCTTGATTTAACATTTACTTAACAAGGAACATTAGAGAGAGATAGAGGGACTTGTTTTAAGACTTCTTAAATATCTTGTTCAGTCAAACAATCTTTAAATGATCTTGTTTTGAGTTTTAATTTAGAAGAAACAAGGTTTATTTAACATTTCAGACATTTTTCAATCTGAGATCTTATTTATAGAAGATTTAAGACAAACACTTTACTTGATTTAAGGAAATGACTTTTATTAATCTATCAGAAAACAAATCCATTGATGGAAGGAAGGAAGAAAGAAAGAAAGGAAGGAAGGAAGGAAAGAAGGAAGAAAGAAAGAAAGAAAGAAAGAAAGAAAGAAAGAAAGAAAGAAAGAAAGGAAGGAAGGAAAGAAGGAAGAAAGAAAGAAAGAAGGAAGAAAGAAAGAAAGAAAGGAAGGAAAGAAGGAAGAAAGAAAGGAAGGAAGGAAAGAAGGAAGGAAGACAGGAAGAAAGGAAGGAAGAAAGAAGGAAAGAAAGAAAGAAAGAAAGAAGGAAGAAAGAAAGAAAGAAAGAAAGAAAGAAAGAAAGAAAGAAAGAAAGAAAGAAAGAAAGAAAGAAAGAAAGAAAGAAAGAAAGAAAGAAGTAAAGAAAGAGAAGTTGTTGTTTTTAAGGGTGGGTTTCAGTTTTCAGACACTGTTTCTTTAAATCAGATATAAATCTTCCTCCTCAAACTCCATGCACACAATGAAACAGCTCCTTTAGAGCAGAGCTTCTCCTAAAGAACAACATGACTGAATATTAGTATATCCAGCTCACTATGAGAAGACATTAGATCTCAACAATTCAACTTTGTCATCTTATTTCAAGAACAAGATGGTCTTAAACCTAGAGAAGTGCTGCTATAATACAACTCACATTAAGGTGAATATATCTCACATGAAGAAGTTGAAATGTATTAGTGAATAAATATGAATTATTATCATTCCTGTCTTATTCTGAGACACTAAGCTTTAACATACTGGGACAATATTGCTTAAATAAGTTTTCCCTGATCATTTGAAGATCACAGTTTTCTAAATATTACGTCTTATTTTAAGAAATCTTACCAAGAACATTTTCACTTCTTCTATTAGCAGATTTTTATGCTTATTTCAAAGTAAAAGTACCTTCAAATAAGTTTTCTTTCTTGTTTTTGGAGGGGCATTTCTTCCAGTGTTGTTCTGAATGTGATGTAGGTCTGTTTATCTTTGACTTTAGTCTGTGGCAGTGAGGCCAGAAACACCAAACACATATCAGACACTGACCAGATGCTTTCAAAAGAGAAGACAGAATCAGTTATGGTGACATCCCATAGTTATTAAACCTACCGTCTTCATGTCAGCGTCCTCTCTCTGTCCTCGCTCTGATAGTTTGGGTATCAGGATGCTGATTGTTCAGGAGCTCTCCGTGGTTCTGATTCGGTTGTACTCAGTGGTGGTGCTGGCCGTGGTCCTGAAATAGAGCCAGTGAGGTTAATGATCACAACATCAGAGGAAAACAGACAGTTCTTTATTCCAGTCTGAGGAAGATGTGAACAGAGAGGTGGTCGAGGAGTCTGCTTTGAGATACCTGCAGGTTTTCACTGAAGGCCACGAGGCTCAGATCCAGAACGGAGAGAAAACAGGAGGTCTTTCCCTTTTATGTGAGAGAGAAACTGATGGACTCTCACTTTGTTGTTTTTTGTTCCCCAACTTTTCAGCCCATGACCCCCAAAATAAAGGTGCCAGATACTCGTGACCCCCCCCCCCCCCTGTCCCTCAGAGTGACTTAATGTGTTTTCATGTAGCTGGTCTGCAGAAAGTGACCCTCCCTATATGAGCATGTGTCTGTGTTTCCTGTGTGTTATGAATGAACCTGCTGCTACTGATGCTTTAGATCATTAACTGTTCACTAACCCTAAACTGAGGAGTCATCTGGAAACAAAGAAAGGCAGAAAACTCATTACACTTTATATTTACAAGGTTTGATTTCAAGTTTAGCTTCTATTCTTTGTTGATATTTTTACTATAATGGGTGAAATGTACTATTTTTAGATAACCTAAAAAAAACATTCTGGAAGACATTCTGTGACCCCCCAGAGGGTCCCGACCCACACTTTGGGAACCCCTGGACTAAGACTGTCTTCATAAAGAAAGCTATAATAATCTATCTAATCTAATCTAAGGTTGTGTCTTTAATGTTTTGCTCTGTGCCCTTGTGGTGGGGTCAGTCTCACCCCTCTCAGCCGGAAGTCTTCTGAAGTGAAGGCAGAGCAAACTGATCCCTCTCTCTCATATCAGATAGACGGTTAAGGTCGCGCTGTTATTGATCTGCCCGAGCACGTGCAGGGTTTCTCCTCTGATTCCATATCTCAGAGAGGTGTAATGATTCCTCCACCCCCCCTTAAATCTGTGTTTGATCCCTTCCCATTCAAAGAAGCAGTTATTTCTGGACTCCATCAATCCGGTCTCACAGTGGATGAGGGGGGTTGTGGTCCTGATGTTGTGGGATGCAGCTTCCCCCCATCTCGCCTCTGGGACTTTACAGAACGTGGCACCAGGTCTGTGCTCACGGTGTCGTGAGTGACTCATGGCATTTCACAGATGTAATAATATCATGTGGGATACACAGACAGATATATTATGCTGATTTAAAGGAGTGTTCTCAGGATCTCTGCCCCCCTGCATGCCCTTGCTGCCTCTGTGTTATGTCATTGAAACCTGTGTTGTGCCCGGGCTGTGGAGGAAAGCATATGGTCACACCATGAAGAGGCACCTGGGTTTAGGTAGAGGTATGAGGGAGGAGGAGAGGAAGGGAGGGGAGGAGGAGAGGAAGGGGAGGGGAGGAAGGGGAGGGGAGGAAGCCAGGGAAGAAGATCCTCGACTCGTTTTCGGGGAGGGGAGGGGAGGGAGGAGAGAGCTCTCTTCGTCCATTAATTTCCAAATGTCTGTTGCTAAGAATAGCCTCCCCCCTCCTCCTCCCCCAACAAACACACACAGAATCACGCGCGCACTTTGACGCGCATTCCCTCTGCTCACGCGCCTTAGCGCGCGCAGTCATTGTCAGCTTTGGTTGCAGCTGAATCTTTGCACATGCTGCATGATGCCAACACCCCGCCTCTCCACATACACATACACAGGCTCTGACTATAATAAGCATACTTACGAGGTCCTGAAATACACAGAGAGACAGAGAGAGAGAGAGAGAGAGAGAGAGAGAGAGAGAGAGAGAGAGACACACACACACACAGATGGGAGGGAAGTCTGATACTCGCTGATGTCACCTGTACGCCAACATGCTGTTTACGCATTTTAAATGATCAGGAGTTGGACTGTAGTGAGACTCAGTTAGACTGTGGGGAGATTCAGTCCTCCTGGTCTGCAGTCTTCCTGGTCTACAGTCTTCCTCGTCTACAGTCCTCCTGGTCTACAGTCCTCCTGGTCTACAGTCCTCCTGGTCTACAGTCTTCCTCGTCTACAGTCCTCCTGGTCTACAGTCCTCCTGGTCTACAGTCCTCCTGGTCTGCAGCCAGTGGCACCTGAACACCAGGCGATAGACGGAGCCTCTGTCCGTGTCATACGTCTGGAAGTTGTTCGAGCTCGTGCGTCATGTGCTGCTGCTGCAGAACCTTCAGCTGCTCACACACACACACACACACACTCTCTCTCACACACACACTCTCTCTCTCACACACACTGAGATTCAGCGCGCGCTGCGATCAATCTGAGTTCTAGGCAGACAGCAGAGGAATACTCGGTCCCTCCCTTTTATTTTGGTCTCCATCCATCGAGTGGCACATCCATCCCTCCATCCATCCGTCCGTCCGTCCGTCCGTCGGTCGGTCTGTCCCTCTCCTCCTCCCCTTGGGGCCGCTGGACGAAGAGGAGGCTGCGAGGAGCTCTACACTCCAAAGAGAGAGAGGAAGGACGTTCAGCTGATCAGAGCCGACCGCGGTACAGACTCTTCGGGCCGGGGATGGTGAGGGACTTTCTCGGCACTGCTGCAGGAACCGAGACCAGCCGAACCGAGACCAGGACAGGGTGTACGCCGGCCCCGTGTCTTTGCCGTCCGTGTGTCCCCTGCTCAGCTCCTGGATGGCCGCGCAGGTGATGAAGAGGAGGTGATGATGGTTGCAGTGAGGGAGGATTCTCATGAATTCTTTTAGGAGAATAATTCTCTCTGCATCGCTCGACAACAATGACACCGGTATTTTCCCTTCCTTCTTCCTGAGCTCGTCTCTCTGATTCTCTGATATCAGATGCTTTAACAACAGATGTCTCCATTTTCCTGCTCTGAGGCTCGTCAGGGCGCATAGAGAGAGAGCTGTGAGGTGTCGGGAGCCACATATTGCCACACACTGAGCCAAACATTGCGGATGTTTCAGAAATAAATAAATAATCCAGTTTTTTATTCTCCTCTTTAAACCTTCAGCAGCACGAGCGTTTGGACATGCTCAGTGGAACGCCTCGGAGGGCGGTAGCTATCTGTTAATTATCTTCACATTGATTTTGGAGAATCTAATAATCTAATCTAATCACTGAGGCCTGTGTGATATTAGAGGCGTTCAGATTACCAACCCTGCTGTCATGAGATTAAAGAAGGAGAGCTGCAGGAGGCTGATGAAGGCATGAACATGGACAACATGAAACATTCATGTGAAGCTGCTTCAGTCTCTCCATGATCTCATGTTGGAGCTGAAACCTCCTTTTTTTTATTAAAACCAGAACCCACAGTGAGTGAGGCTCCCCGCAGAACCACCACAGAGCAGCCAGGCAGCCAGCAGACCGACCACACATTTCATTTCCTCACACCCACAAGAAGAGAGGAGACGGTTCATGGGCGTCCTGGTCTGCTGAGACCAGCACGGATCGGCTCAGCAGCTGCAGGTGTTCAGCTTAAAGACAACCCGTTGTGCATATGAGCCGTTCTGATCCGGATGGGATGTAATGTTGTGTGGCTGCACAGCTGAGCATTGGTCTCCTTCTCCACTGCTTCGTGAAGACTGGTTCTCGGTGACCAGAGGATGGCGCGGTTTGGAGATGAGGTCCCGGCCAGGTACGGAGGAGGGCCCGGTGGAGGGGGTCCAGGCGGCCGAGGTGGCAGCAGGCAGGGAGGGCCTCATGGACACGGGGGCCACGGACACGGGGGCCACGGGCATGGGGGCCACGGGCACGGGGGCCACGGGCACGGTCCACCAGGAGGACCAGGAACCCAGAGAATGTACAAGCAGTCTATGGCGCAGAGAGCCCGGACTATGGCCCTCTATAACCCCATCCCTGTGCGCCAGAACTGCTTCACTGTCAACCGCTCTCTCTTCATCTTCAGTGAGGACAACTTCATCAGAAAATACGCCAAAAAGATCACCGAATGGCCATATCCTTTCACCCTTTCATCCTTTAACCCTTTCATCCTTTACCTGCTGCTGCTGCTGCTGAGGAGAGAGGGAGAGAGAGCTGAGGGTAGGCCCAGGGAGCAGGTAGGCCTGACGTGCTGAGTGAGTGTGTGTCTGATTCAGAATCAGCTTTATTGGACAGGTATGCTTGAACACACAAGGAATCTGACTTTGGTAATCTGTGCTCTCTTTGTACAAGGCATGAGAATATAAATATAATACCAATAACATCAGCTATAAATACAAAGAACAACACATAGGCATGACTGATATGTACAGGCTAAAGTAATATGATGATAGTGCAGAGGTGAGTAGCAGAGGGAGATTTTACATTTAAAAAATAAATAGTTAAATAATAAATAAATAGAAATATGGAATTCTGCTTTGAGAACTGTTCCCCGAGGCCCTCAGGACCAAGGTGTAACACCCAGAGAGGCTGGCTCCTGTGAGGGGGGGGGGGCACAGGAGGTGACACAGGGGCAATGCACGTGTAATTTATAGCTAATTAAGAGGAGGTGGGGGCATCTATCAGAGGCCCTTTATGTGGCTGTTTATCACCATCACTCACATTGTAAGCTCCTTCATGTCACAGTCGCGAGGGACCTGCTTGATTTACGTGTGAAAGGTGTGTGTGTGTGAGTGTGTGTGAGTGTGTGACAGTGTTGGTGGTGGTGGAGCTGGTAGTGGTGGAGGGGGTGTCTAGGGGGCGCTGCTGGTTGCTGATGTCAGCATGTGTGCAGTGAAGGCCCAGAGCCTCGCGCTGTGTGAGGAGACAGAGGAGAGAGGGGGAGGGGAGGAAAGGAGGCAAGGAAAGGTGGGAGAGACCAACAGAGGGAGAGAGATGAAAATAAGCTGCTACAATTTTGTGTGTGTGTGTGTGTGTGTGTGTGTGTGTGTGTGTGTGTGTGTGTGTATACACAGTGTGTGTTTTCTTGCTCACAAGCTTCCATATCAGCATGATGCAGGTGTCTTCCTAGATTTGATGTTGTGTGCATCTGTGTGTGTGTGTGTGTGTGTGTGTGTGTGTGTGGGGGGGTGTGTGTGTGTGTGTGTGTGTAGGCTATTAACTTGTGCACTGACACAGTATTTATATTTTCTTCCATTTCAAGCCTCATCTTAATCACACAAGATGCAGGTGTCACTAAATGAATAGCACTATTTCACACACTCTCTCTCTCTCTCTCTCTCTCTCTCTCTCTCTCTCTCTCTCTCTCTCTCTCTCTCTCTCTCTCAGTGTGTGTGTGTGTGTGTGTGTGTGAAGATGTGTGACTACACTAGAACCAGTGAGCATGACAGCCTAACTTTTCCAGCCTTCCCCTGCTCTTCATCTTTCATGAATCCGGCTCGTATTGCACCATTCGCTGGAGAAAGAGCGAGTGAGTGGCTTCAGTATTTCTCGTTGGCAGATTTGTGTGTGTGTGTGTGTGTGTGTGTGTGTGTGTGTGTGTGTGTGTGTGTGTGTCTGCGGGAAGCCATGCAAATGTGGAAGAAAGTTTTTCTGTGCGAGTGTTAATGACAAGAAGGGAAATTGGAGTAATGATTGTATTGATCCATGCTGATGCTTGTGCCGTCACATAACTACACTCACTAATTGGGCTGCTCTGGTGAAATGTAGGAGGAACTCTAAGTGCCACTGAATCACGTCTATTCACCGTGTGTGTGTGACAGACGTGTGTTAGTGAAAGAGATGGAGTGTGTGCAGGAAATCTGACGCCTCTTATCAACTGGTGAATTTGTTTTGAATGATTAGCCCGTCCTGCAGAGAGGAGGACTTTTATTCTTTTCAGATGATTCTATGAAGGATTGAAATCTTTCAGTTTGTAAAGATGAACTCTTTATGATGATGGGTTCAGAATCAGGGCTTCATTTGGATGATCTGAAGTGCTGTTGTGAAACTAAAAAGATAAATAGGATGGAGGTAGGTTAGGCGTGGGAAAGGCTTCATCTGGACCATGCTTACTTAGTTTACTGAAAATCAACTCAAACCATGTTAAGGTTAAAGTTGTGCATAAATAGGGGCGTGGTCTATTTGCCTGACAGGTGCATGCTGTCTGCTCGGTGTCACTTCAGGTAATCCAGTCTCTGAACTGAACCTCTCAGCTGAGAGGACGGTTCCTCTCAGAGACTCTTTATGTAAATATTGAATAAATAACTCCACATGATGATTGGTTTCCTGCACAGACGACTGTCCAGAGATCCTGCTGTTTGCTATGTTACTCATGTGTCCACACAATTTGGTAATGTTGTTTGCTCATGATAGGTGACACCATGCTAGCTGATCTGTGGTATCAGTGTGTATGGGAGTCAGAGATGTTGACGTTCTTTGCCAGCAGAGAGGGTTGCCCATGGTTGGAGTAATGAAGAGTCCTTCCTAGGGATGCACCGATCCTACTTTAGGTCCTGATATCCATACCTGGGCTTTGGTATCTGCAGATACCGATACTAGCCGACCCGATCCTGGTATTGATTTAACAATCTCTATTCCTTAATGTGAGGATAGAATCATGTTTTGGTAACTTCAGGCTTTTCTGACTCAAAAGAAGCATGCAGCTAATCTGCAGAGCCTCTGTAGTTCTCCTCCATCATGCTCCGCCGGGCAAACATGCACAGACTGGACGGTGCTGATGACGTAGGAGACGCACATGAAAAGCATAGAACTGAGATGAATAGATCTGATGGATTGGCACTATATATCGGCCCCTTGTCACCGATATCCGATCTAGCTTTTTGAGTCCGATGTAGCCGATAATCTGATACCAGGATCGGATCGGTGCATCCCTAGTCCTTCTGTTTTGAGTTCCCATGTTTGTGCCGATGACCCGCCTTGTTTGGTGCGTCCCATTAGCTCATCACTGAACAACCCCGGACAGAAAACACAGTAGAGAGTCTCATCCTGTGTGCAGTGAGATGCTAAACTCACTCACAGATTTCACACACAGTCTGACTGTTTAGCTTTGTTAGCTTGGTGTTTGCTAACCCATCGCCTGATTTCAGCTTCACCCTTCTCATGCAGATCTCATTACTGTTGTCTAGAGCAGAAGCTCCTAAACTGTTCAGCCTGTAACCCCCCCTGTCCCTCTTAATGCTTTAATGTGTCTTCATTTAGCTGGTCTGTAGAAAGTGACCCTCCCTATATGAGCATGTGTCTGTGTTTCCTGTGTGTTATGAATGAACCTGCTGCTACTGATGCTTTAGATCATTACCTGTTCACTAACTCTAAACTTAGGAGTCATCTGGAAACAAAGAAAGGCAGAAAACTCATTACACTTTATATTTACAAGGTTTGAGTTCAAGCTTAGCTCCTGTTTTTGTAGATATTTTTACTATAATGGGTAAAATTTACTATTTTTAGATAACTTAAAAAAGAAAAACACTCTGGGAGACATCTCAAGACCCCCCATTTGTGTCTCCCACACTTTGGGAACCCCTGGTCTAAAGAACAGCTTCACAAAGACAGTCTGATAACAGTGAGTGACATCCCTGCAGCGATGATCAGTAATTTACCTGGTATATGGAAACACACATGTTGTTATGGACAGTCTGCCATGGGAGGAGCGTCTCCTTCTGTCTTCATGTGAAACTGTCTTAAAACCAACTCCAACATAAGTTTTTATCTCATGATAGAAAAGTCTTGATTCCTCTTTGTCGTATACGTGCAGCCTGGCAAACATCCAGCTCCGGGTGGAGACTGTGTGTTGAAGGAAGTGAAGCCCAGAGAGCAGCTCTACAGTAAAGGAGCTGTAGCTTACTGTAAACATAAACGGAGACGTCGTATGTATCGCTGCAAACATAATGAGTCCTGTTGGTTTATAGGAACACTGGTCTCTGAGGGTCTCAGAGGGTCTCTGAGGGTCTCTGAGGGTCTCATGCAGCTGAGGAAGAATTTCTCATTTCATCTGTATGAGTTTGCAATAATGTCTGTATCTGGTATATTTGCCTCTCATGTACACAGTCCCTGCACAAACAGAGAGGTATTTGAAACCATAGTACAATCTAATGTAAGGCAGCACAACAGCTCTGCAATAACTCACACCTTGGTGGAGCTTATAATGTTCAATATTTGCTGAGATTGTGTCAGGGTGTTGATTCAATTTATGGGTTATTTCTGAAGCTGCACCTCGTGGTTTTTGGTGTTTATTGGATTTTAATAAATTGTTAGGTGTACCCGGTTCAGCATCGCCCCCCCTCCCCCTCTCCAGAGAGCAGCATGAGGCTTCACTGAGTGTCTGTTGTATAACCCGGCCTGCTGCGGGTCTGTTGAGTAAGTTTGAGGAACACATGATCTCATTCTGTGGCTTCATGTGGTCAAACTAACCAACCAGAGACACAGACAGAGAGGATGTTACACTGAGACGCTTTATAAAGAGATTCTCCAAACCTCCTTAAACAAACTGCACGTCATGTTTTAAACTCGTGCATCATTCATCGTTATTACATTATAACAGATCCTTAAAGATAATCTAATGTGAGGAAGAGTCCAGTCAGGAAGTTCACTCTGCAGGAGGTGGAGTACAGACAGCATCCATATTGATCAAAAGGTCATCTCAGGTAACTCCAGAGCTCACTGCACCACTGAGGGCTGAGGGGTCCAAATGAGTCCAGTCTTAAAAACTGCAAAATGTGTTCCATCAAACGGTTCTGTAAGATCCAAATAACTCAAACTAAAGAAAGTGAGGACATGAAGACCTGATCAGACCGACATCACCCAAACATAACCACCAGACCAAGTCATGAAGGGGACAGCAGCTGTTTAAAGAACAGTCCTGGTCCTGTGTCCTGTAAAGGTTTACAGAGATGTCATGCCTCTTTAACAGCGTGCTCATAAATCTGCATTTCAACCTGCTGAGGCCAAAGAAGGCTTTTTGTCCCACTCTATCCAAACACAGCTTTTCAAACACTGAGCTAATCCTCCTGCCTGTTAATCCATTAATGATTAATATCATGATGTTATTGTATTAACCTTTAACCTGATGTGTGGCAGCTTCATTCAAACCTGAAGCCATCAGAAGAGTAACCCCGGCGGTGGAGGGGCGGGTGTTCTGCAGCGTTTCGATTCAGCAGATGTTTGAGTCTCGGTGGATTCAGCTGAATTCTGACCTGCAGCTTTATTTAGTTGTGATCTGACTGTAGACCCACGGGAGCACCTTATAAATAACTGTTCTCTTACATCCTCTTTTAGACGCAGCACGGAGATATCTGCTTGTTTAATTAGAATTAGCTGCACAGAGTTCAAGCCTGTTACTGTGCCGTCTTCTTCTTCTTCATAACAAGTGGCAGACAAATAACGTTGGACACGGTGAACGCCGTCACCTGAACTCCAACAGGTGTTCTGACATGACTCTGTTCATGCTTCAGTGACACTGAACTCTACTACGTGTTTACTGTAACTGTACTTTAACTAGTACTTCAACCATTCTTTAAGATTTTATCTGACTAAAGGTTTTTATTTTATAGAAGGAACAATGAGAGGATTTCTACGTTCTGTCATTTTATAAATAGAAAGTCTCAAACACAGAAGATTTAATCTGAGCTCTGAGGAATCTTTCTCAACATTTTTAAAATTAATTAACAAAACAAATCCTCCCAGTATGACCTGAAGGGTTTCCAGTGTAAGTTACTGCAGTGATGAAGGCTTATCTCTTCTGTATCATCTATAACAATGTTTGTGTTTATGTTTATTTATTTGCACAATAAAAAAACACACACACAAAAAGAGCAAAGATAAATAATACACTGTGCAGGAAGAGGCAGAAAACTCAGAGAGCTTATTTGAAGCCTCCACCCAAATAATGTTCTAATATCCAAAATTAATAAGAAATACTAAATGAATCTATGTGAGAACAGCATGCAGAGGATGATGCAGTGAATGTTTTTTACACATAAACAAATCTGCAAAATGTAAACAGAAGACTGCACGATGAGATCAGCTGGTTCTCACACAAAACCCATCCCTCAGAACCCAACAGTCCCAAAGTCAGTACAGGGGCTCCATGGTGCAAACATTGAGGAGGACGGTCCTGGAGTGAACAGAGTTCAAGTGCTGGAAGTCAGGTTGTCAGTTATTTTGGAGGATTACAATGGTACTAAACAAATCAATACTTGAGTGGGAATACACAGAATAAAAGAATGTAAATAAATAAAAGATTCTAGAGATGAAGATTGTGAGGTCAAAGACAGAGAAAGAGGGTGCTTCTTAAAAGGTCCCAACATTTGAATAAACTTTGTACTGCAGCCAGTGACTGAATTCAGTTTATTTTCTGCTTTACATGCTTTAACCAAGTAACTGTGATGCATTAATATTTAATTTATTCTCACATTATTATATCTTTATTTTTTTATAATATAAATCATGAAGTGATCTCCTCTGCTGGCCTGACGACGTCCTCCGTTAGAGAGAAACTTGAAACCAAATCCATCAAACCTTAGAAATGAAACTTCAGTTTGCAGTCCTTCTGACCTTTGACCTTTGACCCCTCTGTAACCATTTGACCTTGTGAGCTGCGTATCAGGTGTCACACCATGTAGCCTCCCCCTGCAGTGTGTTCATAACGTGAACCTCTGCAGGGCAACGATTAGAGAAGCTGCAAGCATGTACATGATACACAGCACATACAAAGACACACATTACACACACATATTACACACACACACACACACATTACACACACACACACACACACTATATGTCGTTGCCTGCATCACCAGCGTACACCTAAGTGTGTTTTCCTGCTGCTGTAAACGGAGATGAAGTCAATCTAGTGATCCTGGTTCACAGAGCGCTCGATAAGAAACACAACACCAGTCAGATGTTTTAACCCTTTCACCACACAGCAGATATCCTGACTTCATTTAATGTAAATAAAAAACATCTGAGCATCCTTTAATTTAAAATCAGACACACGACACGCCGTGAGGATCATGAATATGTGCTCCTGCAGCAGATCCACGAGAGACCAGCTGAGTCTGGACCTCCTGTTTCCATATCTGGTCCTGGTCTTTGACCCAGAATCAATCAGAGATCAAATGACCGTTTAGGATGAAAGGGTCGAGTCTACTTGATCAGCTGTTTCTCTGAGCGGTCGGCCATCTTGGATTGTGGATTTATTTCACAAACCCATTCTTTATTCATATCTGTGTTTACATGTCTCTCAGCTCGCCGTGT
>NW_023260158.1:17500-41873 GCF_009762535.1 Notolabrus celidotus | reverse complement strand
GAAGTGCATCAAAGGTGAGTTCATGTTATGAAGCTGAAGAAAGCTGGGTTTATGTTAGGTGTTGCTACAGATGCGCATGCGCAATGCTGGGTTAACTCTGCTTGAATGCATGGCTTGGAATGGATTGTTATTTTCTGTTGTTGTTGTTTCTGTTGTTGCTGTTGTTGTTGCTGTTGTTGTTGCTGTTGTTGTTGCTGTTGTTGCTGTTGTTGTTGTTGTTGTTGCTGTTGCTGTTGTTGTTGCTGTTGTTGTTGCTGTTGCTGTTGTTGTTGCTGTTGTTGTTGCTGTTGCTGTTGTTGTTTTTGTTGCTGTTGTTGTCATTGTTGTTGCTGTTGTTGTCATTGTTGTTGTTGCTGTTGCTGTTGTTGTTGCTGTTGCTGTTGTTGCTGTTGCTGTTGTGCTGTTGCTGTGCTGTTGTTGTCATTGTTGTTGCTGGGTGTTGTTGTTGCTGGTTGTTGTTGTTGCTGGTTGTTGTTGTTGCTGGTTGTTGTTGTTGTTGTTGTTGCGGTGTTGCGTTGCTGTTGTTGCTGTTGTTGTTGCTGTTCTGGTTGTCATTGCTGTTGCTGTTGTTGTTGCTGTTGTTGCTGTTGTTGTTGTCATTGCTGTTGCTGTTGTTGTTGCTGTTGTTGCTGTTGTTGTTGTCATTGCTGTTGCTGTTGTTGTTGTTGCTGTTGTTGTTGCTGTTTTGCTGTTGTTGCTGTTGTTGTTGTCATTGCTGTTGCTGTTGTTGTTGCTGTTGCTGTTGTTGTTGTCCATTGCTGTTCTGTTGTTTGCTGTTGTTGTTGCTGTTGTTGCTGTTGTTGTCATTGCGTTGCTTTGCTGTTGTTGTTGTTGTCATTGTTGTTGCTGTTGTTGTTGCTGTTGTCATTGTTGTTGCTGTTGTTGCTGTTGTTGTTGTCATTGCTGTTGCTGTTGTTGTTGCTGTTGTTGCTTGTTGTTGCTGTTGTTGTCATTGTTGTTGTTGTTGCTGTTGTTGTTGGTTGTCATTGTTGTTGCTGTTGTTTGTGGCGGGTTTGTTGCTGTTGTGGCTGTTGTTGTTGCTGGTGTTGCTGTTGTGTTGTTGCTGTTGTTGCTGGTTTTGTTTTTGTTGTGTATTGTGTCGTTAGTGTTGTTGTGGTTGATTATAACAAAGAAGTTAGTGGTGCTGTCTGGTGTTTCAGCCTTCAGGTGTTGGGTTGAACCAGTGACTCTGTGTTATTATATACATTTTAGTGCACTAAATCCTGTTTGCAATGAAAACAAACAAACAAAAAACAAAACAAAACAACAAACAAACAAACAACAACAAACAAAGCATAAATAAATATTTCATCAGACTGTGAGTGTGACCCAAGAGGTGGAGTTTTTGGATATAGCTGCAGACCTGAACCCTGAAGGATGTTGTACACCCCCTTCCTGCAGTATCTGTTCCCTGGTGATCTCTACGACCTGAGATCCTGGTTTCAGTCCCTCGTTGTGCAGAGATGTTAAACCCTCACAGCCTCCGTCTCTACCTGCTCTTCTGTCATTATGAAGTTAAGGTTTAACTGCTGATGTTAAAGTGTGTGTGTGTTAAAGAGGCGTTGAAGGTTGGACCTGTGCTGCTGCGTCTCTGTCAGCTCATTGAGGTTTCCTCTGCTGTGTTTTAACCCAGGACTCAGAGGAGGATGTTGTATGTCTGTTTTCAGGGACGTCTCTGTCCATTCACATGATTGTTTTTATCCATAAAGATGAAATATTGGTTTAAATCCTGGCTCATGGCTTCATCTCTAGGGACAGATCTCCTTCTTCTGAACTCATCCAGCTGAGTATTAGAGAAGCATGTCGTCTGAAAAGCATCATGTTTATGTGACACATTACTCTCCTGAGCTGTTCATGGGTTTACCTGAGTCCAACATCCAGCCTCTCTGATGATCAGGTCTCATTCTGCTCGGCCTTCAGGAAGAACGGACTCAGAGCGGACATGGAGGCGTGACGCTGCAGCTTCAGGCAGAGTTAGAAAGCAGCCTGCTGTAATGAGGAGGGAGCTGAGCACAGAGGGAAAACCTCTGCATTGATCTGTGGATGTTTCTGTTCCAGCCTTCACCTGTGATCAGAGAGGAGAGCTGCTGCTCCTCTTAGACCTGAGAGTGAGACGGGGGTCTGAGTGAGTCCTAACAGAGAGAGGAGGACAGAGAGGAGAGCTGCTGGCCTCTTAGGGACTGAGAGTGAGACAGGGGTCTGAGTGAGGCCTAACGGAGAGAGAGGAGACAGAGAGGAGAGCTGCTGGTCCGCTTAGGGACTGAGAGTGAGACAGGGGGTCTGAGTGAGGCCTAACCAGAGAGAGGAGGACAGAGAGGAGAGCTGCTGGTCCGCTAGGGACTGAGAGTGAGACAGGGGTCTGAGTGAGGCCTAACAGAGAGAGGAGGAGGACAGAGAGTAGAGCTGCTGCTCCTCTTAGTGGACTGAGAGTGAGACAGGGGGGTCTGAGTGAGGCCTAACTAAGAGAGGAGGACAGAGAGGAGAGCTGCTGCTCCTCTTAGAGACTGAGAGTGAGACAGGGGGTCTGAGTGAGGCCTAACAGAGAGGAGGAGGACAGAGAGGAGAGCTTGCTGCTCCTCTTAGGGACTGAGAGTGAGGACATGGGGGTCTGAGTGGAACCTAACAGAGAGAGAGGAGGACAGAGAGGAGAGCTGCTGCTCCTCTTAGACACTGAGAGTGAGACAGGGGGTCTGAGTGAGACCTAACGAGAGAGAGGAGGACAGAGAGGAGAGCTGCTGCTCCTCTTGAGACACTGAGAGTGAGACAGGGTGGTCTGAGTGAGGCCTAACAGAGAGAGGGAGGACAGAGAGGAGAGCTGCTGCTCCTCTTAGAGACTGAGAGTGAGACAGGGGGTCTGAGTGAGGCCTAACAGAGAGAGAGGAGGACAGAGAGGAGAGCTGCTGCTCCTCTTAGGGACTGAGAGTGAGACAGGGGGTCTGAGTGAGACCTAACAGAGAGGAGGGAGGACAGAGAGGAGAGCTGCTGCTCCTCTTAGACACTGAGAGTGAGACAGGGGGTCTGAGTGAGACCTAACAGAGAGAGAGGAGGACAGAGAGGAGAGCTGCTGCTCCTCTTAGGACACTGAGAGTGAGACAGGGGGTCTGAGTGAGGCCTAACAGAGAGAGGAGGACAGAGAGGAGAGCTGCTGCTCCTTTGGATTAAGTTAGATGAGTGGTTCGGGCATCACATTTGGATGCCTCCCTTTGGCGGTTTCTCTGGCACGTGTGATCGGGGGAGACTGTGGGAAAGACCCGGGACTCACTCCAGGATTAGATTTCTCATCTGTCCAGGGAAGGCCCGTTTCCCCCTGAGAGGAGCTCCAGAACGTTTCTGGATAGAGGCAGAGACATCTGTTACAGCACGCTCATGGCTGTTTGGTAATGTGCTCTGAGACGTGGAGGACGCAGAATAACACAGATTATTACACACACCATCATAACCCAGACTCTGAGGTGGTGGGGGGACAGAGACCAGGTCCAATGAGAAGGTTCCATCTCAAAGACCACGTTCTGATTCTGTGCATGATTTAAAAATGTGGTGTGTGTGTGTGTGTGTGTGTGTGTGTGTGTGTTCTTGACGGTCCATCCCTTCTGTTGTTAGTCGCTGCCTCTATAAACAGTAGATACAGACTCAGTGTGTAAACTAATGATGAAGATGATGATTTTATAAACTGTCAGTTAAAGTCTGCAGTTGTTTCTGTGTAACAGTTATCAGTCACTGTATTCTGGTCTTCTTATCATGCATGGATCATGTATCATGAGTCATGCTGCGGTCCCCTCAGCTCGCAGTATGAGTTAGATTCATGATGGCTATAGTCTTTTGTGCAAACAGTCCCTCCAGGTGTTCACAGACAGACTCCGCTCTGTGTTCAGGCTCTGGGAGGGAAAGTGTTTCTGTTGTGGTCTCATTAAACAGTCATCATGAACGTTCAGCAGCAGCTGAGGCGTCTGATTGAGATCTTTCAACCTCCTGTTGAAGATCTGAATCAGAGAAACACTGAGAGGAGGAGATGACTGATAACAGCATGAATGGGTCCCTGTGGCCCTGATACACATCCACTGATACAGACTGTTTACTCTCTGTCAGCACTCTGACTGCTGAGACATGCAGCTGTGTGTGTGTGTGTGCATGTGTGTGTGTGTGTGTGTTGGGTGTGTGTGTGTGTGTAGAAAGATCCCTACCTCCAGGAAGTGCACACCTGACCTTCTCCTTCTCACATCACGCCGGTGAATCTGTGATCCTGACTTCTCACATAAACGGTCTGATTTATGGAAAGCAGGAACTCTGATATCACAGCATGAAGAATAAACACGCCAACATCATCTTAAAGACACAGAGTCGCCACGGTAACGTCAGGTTGAAGTGTTCATTAGATACTGACAGTGATCATTGAGACGTTCTGCACAGAGATATGAGCTGTGTGTGAGAAACTCTGACGCCTCTATGAGCTCACAGAAACATGGAACCATGCACCAGAGTGAAGAAAACACAGACATAGTTTGAGAGCTGGTTTCAGGGGAACATAACCAGGATGCATTAAGTTCTCTGACTGAGTCTTTGCCTCTTCTGGAACATGCATACATGTTGGGATAAATCCTGAACTTTGAGAATGAAAGCGAAGTTCAGAGTGTTTATGATGCAGCGTTGGACGCTTGTATTTAACCTTAATAATAAATCTCAGCATGTTTCCGTGCCGCTCTATAAAATGACTAACTCTGTACGTTGTGGCTTATGTGGTGAGTGATTCGCTGCACAGCCTTAATCTCCTGATGCGTGTGGCTCATGTGTGCATGCAGGGTAGACATGTTGTCTTTACTGTGGCTGCTCCCTGTCTGTAACATTAATCTGTCTGCAGATTACTTCTTCATGTTGCATCATGAGAGGAAGGTCTGTGTGGCTCTCACTGCGTCTCAGCTGAGCTGCAGCCGCTCTCTGTAACCTGCTCTGAGCGGGGGTCGCTGTGATTGGTGGAGGACTCACCGACCGTGCACGCTGCTCATGGAGAGAATCTGAAAATGGAGCCCATATTTTGAGATGATGTTCATCAGCTCTGTGTTTGCATCTCATGTTGAATCTAACCCTCTCTGCTCTGTGGTTTGGAGCACAGATCCAGCTCTGTAATAAGACTGAGGTGTGAGTGGATCCTGATTGCGCCCTGCTCAGGCAGTCAGCAGGCTTCTCATGGCCGTGTTGTGTGTGTGTGTTGTGTGTGTGTGTGTGTGTGTGTGTGTGGTGTGTGTTGTGTGTGTGTGTGTGTGTGTGTGTGTGTGTGTGTGTGTGTGTGTGTGTGTGTGTGTGTGTGTGTTACCTGCAGGTTTGATCAAATATTTAAGGTACTCTTTTCGCCTCAGCCGTCCTCCCAGCTCCTGCACAGGAAATCAAATATTGAACATCTGTGTTTTAATAAATAAGTTTGGCATGCTACACACACACACACACACACACACACACACAACACACACACACACACACACACACACACACACACACACACACACACAGTCACACAGAGTGACATTTGTGTGCAGGTGTACAGTCATGCATGCAAAACAACAAACTGCACATTAAAGAACACACACACCAAACAGCATCCGCCTGAGATGAGTTTAAGAACACGCTCTCTCCTCTCTCCTCTGGGTGTAAATCTCAGACCTGGTCTCTGCAGGATTTGCTGAAGTGGAGGTCAAACTCAAGTCCTGATTGTGTTGGTGGCTCTGTGTGCCGCCTTGTTATCCTGTTTCTCTGCAGCTCTTCACACACCGGGAGGCAGCAGGGATTAGGACATCAGAGGAGAAACTACTCTCCCTCTATTTCACATGTGCTTACGTGTGTGTGTGTGTGTGTGTGTGTGTGTGTGTGTGTGTGTGTGTGTGTGTGTGTGTGTGTGTGTGTGTGTGTGTGTGTGTGCATGCTTTATGTGTGTGTGTGAATGTTTGTTAAACCCATGGACTCTGAGTGTATACATTAGCAGCATATGTGACCTGCCTGCAGCAGCATGCTGTTGGACTCTGGTCAGTCAGTAAAGGAGGATTCATGTGACCAGTGAATTACTGAGGACATTAAACTCTGCTGCTCTCCGGCTCTTCATCCCTCTGTTGTTGTTGTTGTTGTTGTTGTTGTTGTTGTTGTTGTTGTTGTTGTTGTGTTTCCAGTGTAAGGCTGTGGGACTTTTGAATAACTGGTCCTCTTCATGAACCTCCCTGCATGTCCTTAGACTGTCCTCAGAGTAACTGTCGACTTCTACAGAGGAAAAAACATTCAGCTTGATATTTGAGATATTTTAGAGCAAAAGGAACATCCACATAGAAATCAACGAATCATTGAGAGTCATTAAGACTCCAGATATGAAGCAGAGCTGCTGTTTAACTGTGAGGATGTTCACACACTTCAGAATGGACTGTGAGGTGATGTAATGTGATGCAACATGTCCTCGTGTCATCTCTGTGCTGTATATGAGCTCTGATCCGTCCTGCAGGCTGTGATCGGTGTGTGAAGGCTGTCGATGTTTCTCTGACACAACCGGCAGCTCGTTCTACGTTTCCTCTCCTCCTTCATGTCATCCTGTCATCCTGTCTCTGAACACAGACTCCAGTGTTCCTCTGTCTGCCTCTCTCTCTCTCTCTCCTCCAATCACTCGCCCGGGCCTGCTGCCCTCCATCCCTTCGCTGTCATCTGTACCCTTCACCCTCATTTCTCTCTATCTCTGCTCATCCCTCATGTCAGCTCTTCCCTCCTGCTCACCTGTCTGCCTGCTCTCCATCCTCCTCCTCCACCAACTCCCTCCTCCTCCTCCTCCTCCTCCTCCTCCTCCTCCTCCTCCACCCCTCCACCCTGATAACAAGCTGGGCAGAGCAGCGCCACGCTCCGCTCCCTCCCTCCCTCCCTCCCTCCCTCCCTCCCTGCTGCCCATGAAGAATGTGAATGGTGCACAGAGAGACCTGCGAGGCACACACACACACACACACACACACACACACACACCACACACACACACACACACACACACACACACACACACACACACACACACACACACACACACACACACACACACTCTCACACCTCGTGGAAACACATATGTCCATGCAGTCATTATTTATATTAAACGTTGGATTCGTTCATCCTCACCGTGACTCATCAGCGCTCTGAGAGGTGTGTATCTGATGTTTGGAGCCTCTCTGCTCACGCTGGCTTCAATAAGAGGACAGGAACAACACGACACCATCATGGATTCATTTGTGATAAACTCTTTAATTGATCCGGCCCTCACTTCTGGAGTCTCTTAAATATCAGCAGAGATCTGCTGCGTTGGCACACGGGGCTTTCTTTAATTCAGCTCCAGTGAGCTCTTTATGGGTGTGAGTGATTCAGGATGATGTGATGAGTAGAAACAGGAAGGAGTCTGTCCTCAGATCATAGAAATTTAAACCTGCATCTTATCTTCCTGGAATCATTCTGAGACTGGAGACTGAAAAACAAGAAGTAGAAACATGTTTTTGTTCTCCGGCTGAGATTTAAAGAACAACAGTTAACATGCAGCTCTCTGAAGAGTGAAGTTAAGGATTGAACAGGTGAGACTAGATGAAGAGGATCTGTTGACCTGATGGAATAAAGCTTCTCTCTCTGCTGAGCTCTGAGTCTGAACACGAGGAGTGAGGAGTGATGGAAGCAGCTGCAGCTCTCAGCTGTATCTATGAGACAATAAGCTTCAGTGATCGTTCTTAATCCGATCACATATGCTCAGTTATAGTATATCTAAAAACTACAGAGCCTGATGCAACATGCAATGAAACCAAGCATCAATCTATGCCATGTGCACGCTGCGTGTTCTGCTGTCCACATGAACACACAGTTTAAAGAATCTCCTGTCTTCAGTGATCTAAACTCTGTCAGCGTGAGGATTAAAGGCAACAGATAAACCTTCCCACACAGGTGGAGAAAGCATGACTAACCTGCAGCGAGACTCAGACCTGATCAGACCTCACCATAAACCTCAGGAGGCTCCTTCCTGAGGGAGCTGAGACCGGTCTGCAGAGAGGGGGACAACAGTGGTGTCTGTATGTGAGCCTGCAGAGACTCTGTGCTCTGAATATTAAAGGAACAGCCTCCAGTGATAGACGGTCTAATGTGGTCTGACCAGAGAGGGGAGCAGGAGGCCGTCCGTCTGACTCAGGTTAAATCAGCTGCTGTAAGTCCTGGTGGTCTGTAGTGGGTCGGGGCTCTGGATGGAGATCTGATCCTGAATGTTGGAAGCTGTGAAGATTTAATGAATTATCTTTACAGGAATGAACGTGTGGAATCCCAGTTATGAGAGAAACAGAGAGGAGTCTAACGTGCAGCACGCCCCTCTGAGTGTAAAGATGCATGGTACAGGTACCTTAGAATCCACCTGAGTCCAGCTCTTGAGTTAATGACTGACTCTGAGTCCACGGGGCGTGTGGGTATCATACGATCTGAAGAAGCCTTCAGCAGGACGGAGGTTTGCAGAGTGCAGCCTCCTTTAAAGTGCTCAGACAGTTCATGACCACATGACGGCAAACATCAGCTTTCCTTATTGAGCTGCCGCTGACCTCTGACCTCTGACCTCTGACCTCTGACCTCTCTACGGGAGCCCAGCAATAAAGAAGAGCTCCCACAGAGAGTAAACAAACCAACCTGGAGAGATCTGATCTGAGCCGGACTACGAGATCAAAACCATGAAGATGATTATCAATGAAATATTGATGGGGTGTGTTTGAGTTAGATAATCTACAGACACTGAAGGATGGAGTGATGGAGCAGAGAGAGAGAGAGAGAGAGAGCGAAGTATGAGGATGTATGCAGGCAGAGGAGGGAGAGAGTGATGAAGAACAAAGAGAGGATGAGGGAGCAGCAGTGATAAGAGGAGGTGGAGGAGGAGGATCCTCTGGGTGTAATTAAGGCTCTGAATCCAGTTTGCCATTGACCGCTACAGAAGTTTAGAGAGATGAAGGGAGAGATGAGCGAGCGAAGAACCGAAGGGAGCGGAGAGAAACACGAGGAGAGAGTCCCTCAGCATGACACAGAGTAAGAAGAGAGGAGGAGGAGGAGGAGGAGGAGGAACGAGTGAGGACAGGGGGATGTAAACAGCAGCAGAGAGATATTAGGATGCCTGAGCTGTGTGACTCTGATGAAAGCCTGACTTCAGTGAACCTGTGCTTTTATTTGTGAGGACAACCAGCAAAGAAAGACAGAAAGAGGGATGGAGGGATGGAGGCATGGAGGGATGGAGGGATGGAGGGACAGATGTTGGTGTTTTGTGTCCTGGCCCCCGGCTGTCATGAGGCCTTGTGAAAGCTGTTACGTCTGTCATTCTGTCTCATTATCATCACTCCATCCTCTTCATAACATCCACTTCCTGTTAGCTCTGAACGCCGCCGGACAAACTAAACATACTTTCTATGATCATATTAATAAAGCCACCCTCAGTGTCATAGAGGAGGGGGGAGGATCTGGATCCTGTGTTAAGGACTCAGAGAGTCATGGTGTGGAGCGGGTACAGCAGACTCTTTGTCCTCCTCCCTCACTGCTCTCTGTTCTTCTCTGAGACGCTGCTTTCATCATCTCTCCTCTGAGAGGATCTTTGAATCAGGCTGTGACGGAGGCTGAGGAGACGGGTCATAATTATAAAGTTTAGACTGAATAAAAGTGAAGTGATGGAGCGAGCTGTCCTCACTGTGAGCATTATTAAAACACATCAGTTAGAGACGTACAGATGTGACCGGAGTCTGATCCTGCAGCGTGAGAACGACAGTCAGAGCATCCATCAGTAAATCATCTTTAATCAATGTTTATATTAACGTGTTTGAATCTTGAGTTACCTCTCCACGTCTCCTTTAGAGCCCAAAGCTGCCCTGATCCATTCAGGGTCATCCTGATCTCTGAAGCAGAGTCCTCCATGTCTCCAGAAACCTCCTCTCCAGCTGGTGTGAGGCTGCAGTCCATGTGTGTGTCGTCCTGTGAGGGGATGATCTGCGTGGCTCTCTGTGACAGATCTATGAGAGGGACGTGTCTCTGAGAGGGACGTGTCTCTGAGAGGGACGTGTCTCTGAGAGGGGCGTGTCTCTGAGAGGGACGTGTCTCTGAGAGGGACGTGTCTCTGAGAGGGACGTGTCTCTGAGAGGGACGTGTCTCTGAGAGGGCCGTGTCTCTGTAAGGGACGTGTCTCTGAAAGGGGCGTGTCTCTGTGAGGGACGTGTCTCTGAGAGGGCCGTGTCTCTGTAAGGGACGTGTCTCTGAAAGGGGCGTGTCTCTGTGAGGGACGTGTCTCTGAGAGGGACGTGTCTCTGAGAGGGACGTGTCTCTGAGAGGGCCGTGTCTCTGTAAGGGACGTGTCTCTGAAAGGGGCGTGTCTCTGTGAGGGACGTGTCTCTGAAATGGACTGTCTTTGAGAGGGACGTGTCTCTGAGAGGGACGTGTCTCTGAGAGGGACGTGTCTCTGTGAGGGACGTGTCTCTGAGAGGGACGTGTCTCTGAGAGGGACGTGTCTCTGAGAGGGACGTGTCTCTGTAAGGGATGTATCTCTGAGAGGGACGTGTCTCTGAGAGGGACGTGTCTCTGAAATGGACTGTCTTTGAGAGGGACGTGTCTCTGAGAGGGACGTGTCTCTGAGAGGGACGTGTCTCTGAGAGGGACGTGTCTCTGAGAGGGACGTGTCTCTGAGAGGGACTTGTCTCTGAAAGGGACGTGTCTCTGAGAGGGATGTGTCTCTGAGAGGGACGTGTCTCTGTAAGAACTTCTGGTGGGATTGTCTGGCTCCCACAGGACAGAAATAAAGAACATCTCCTCCTCGACACTGATCCTGTTACCCCCCGCTGTTTGACACGCTTCTGATTGGACAGACTAAACAAGCGCTGCTAATGGGTTTATGTGAAATGTGTCCACAGAGGGACGAACACGAGGACGCTTCATGAGAACATGACTCTGAATAATACGTAGACTTTCCTCTGAGCCGTCAGAGAAACCCTGAACCTGATCTGATGTGTGATCGGGGAGCACTTTCCCTCAGACCCCTGAGACTGTAAGTGATGATGACACTTCAGCTCTCGCTCAGCTCCATGAACTGAAGCGTGAAGATGATTTGAAAAAGTCACAGTAATTGACGCTGACAGTCGTAGGATGACTCTGCGTCGGGCGCTGTTCCCCATCCAAAAGGAGGTTTGGCGCTCCGAGCGGTTGGCTGCATCGGCTCGCCGCTGATGCTGAGCTCCCTGGGGTGTTGTGGTGAGTCAGGTTCCCTGTCGCAATGCATTCGCTCCAACACAGACATGCTCTGGGGAGTCCATGACTGATCCTGCTGCCCTGCAGAGCGCCGTTTGTGTGTTTCTGTGGATCAGTGTGTGTGAGTGTGTGTGTCTGACTGTACTTGTGTCATGCACAATTCCAAACTACAGGACGGCGTCAGAGCTCCCCGTGTCAGATACCTCGACCCAGTGGGCTCACGGCTCACACTCAGGCTGAGAGCGGCGTGAGGAGGGAGAGGGACACGGGGCGCTGTGATGGACACAGAGCGCTGTGACAGAGAGGTTAGAGGAGAGAAGACAGACTGTACATGTATACTGTAATACAGTTTCCCACCACACGGGGGCTACAGAGCATCTTTAAGCTGTTTGATAACTGCATAAAGTTACAGAAGAAGAAGAAGAATGCTGACTTCATTAAATAGCTAAAGAAGAAGAAAGCATTAGTGACAGGCTTCTGTAGTTAGAGGCTGTTTCCAAACCTCCATCTGTCCTATCAGTACGGACTGATTCAGTCTAAATTCAGTCTGTAGTGAACAGGAGATAATCTGCAGTCTGATAAACTCCCAGGATGTCTACTGATTCAGGAACATGCCTGGATTCTGAATAATCACAGAATAAGTATAATAGATTATCCCTAACACAGACGAGTTCCCCTCCTGCACATCATCACACTCTCTCTCTGACTTCCTCCATCAAAGGTCAGAAGATGCAGAGCGGTCAGTTTGCCTGATGGAAGGTCAGGACAGGAACAGGATGAATGTTAGTGAGCAGGAGTCTCTCCTCTCATCCTGTCCTCTGAGACAGACGTGTGCAGCTGTGTTCCTCCTGTCAGGTGAAACTTCTTCATCTTAAAACCAGAGCTGTGGAGAGAGTGTGAGGTGTCTCCATGCTACGTCACACCACACGTGTTAAATGAGCTCACACTGAATGCTTCATGGTGTTGTCTCTTCGCTGGCACAGACTGATGAAGAACATCGGCCCTGACTGCAGAGGACGTCACGCTGAAGTGATGGATGCAGCTTTGAGTGTGAGACAGATCGCTCCTACAGCGAGAGAGGAACGTGCAGCACACACAAACAATGGAGGGATGAGAGTGAAGGAGTTTAGTGTAACAGGGGTCAGAGGATGGACTCTGCAGGAGGACTGATGTGTGAGAAGCTGCTCTCAGAGTCTCAGAACGATTCAGTCAGAGAGAGGAGAGACGGACGGGTCAGGATTAATGTTCAGGTTAACTCTAAAAATACACCAATCAAGGCTCAGTTAATAACACACACACACACACACACACACACACACACACACACACACACACACACACACACACACACACACACACACTCATTTGAACTGTGACATGATTTATGATATCTGGCTCCTGGATGTGTGTGTGTGTGTGTGTGTGCTCAGTGTGCTCTCCATCAGTCTTCATATCTCTGTGTTTCTCTGCCCTCTGCTGCGCCGCATTCAGAGCCTCAGAGGTTAAATTAAAACCAACAGCAGCCTTCCTCTTCTCCTCCTCTCCTCCTCCTCCTCCTCCTCCTCCTCCTCCTCCTCCTCCTCCTCTTCTCCTCCTCTCCTCCTCCTCCTCCTCCTCCTCCTCCTCCTCCTCCTCCTCCTCCTCTTCTCCTCCTCCTCCTCCCTCCTCCTCCTCCTCCTCCTCTCCTCCTCCTCCTCCTCCTCCTCCTCTTCTCCTCCTCCTCCTCCTCCTCCTCCTCCTCCTCCTCCTCCTCCTCCTCCTCTCCTCCTCCCTCCTCCTCCTCCTCCTCCTCCTCCTCCTCCTCCTCCTCCTCCTCTCCTCCTCCTCCTCCTCCTCCTCCTCCTCCTCTTCATCCCTCTCTCTGTTCATTAACAGCACTCAGCCCGAGTCATCCTCCTCACATTAAGTGCCTCTGAGTGAGGCGGAGGCTGTTCAGTGTTTTCTTAAAGAACCCTTCATCTGAGGAAGACTCTGCTTGTGTTGGAGAGGAGGAGTGACACGGTGTAGACCTCCTGTTCATTATCTTTGGGTCATACCTGTCCTGTCCTTCCTGATCAGTGTCTGCTGCAGGTATTGATTGATCCTGAGTGTGTGTATGATGAGCAGTATCTTCAGTGTGAGTCCTGCTCACCCTGTCAGCGTCCCAACCGTTGGAACGACCAGCTCACTATACATGATCCCTGACCTGTGGAGCGTTACTCAGGTGTGTAGATGAGGTGTGTCCCTTCATCTTTTAATAATCAGAGGATAAACTGTAAACAGTTAAAGTAGTGTCTTTAAGCAAACTGGAGACCGACCTTTAGAGTCTCACTTTTAACTGAGATTTATTCTTATAACAGTTTTATTTCACCTTACTTTATTTATTTATTTATTATCTACTTCAAATTTTAGTCACATTTTATTTTTATTTGAATTTATTTAGTTTATTTATTTTAAATATAGCATCTTATTTTATTTTACTGGTTTAATATTTTAGTGTTTTATTATCTTATTAATTATTTTATTTTGGTGAGTTTAATTTCCTGTGTTGAGTTTTAACATCTTAAGTTCCCTCCAGTGTTTCCTCATTAATATATCATGACAGCAACTTTAATTTATTTTCATTGTTATTATTATAGATGCATATATCATGTTCTTAACCTCAGGATTGTGGGCTGGGTTTGGGGTCAGAGCTGGGGTTGGGATTAGGATGGGGGTCTTTTTATATTTATATATATCTTTCTTTTTAAATTGATTCTATTTGAAGTTGTTTTGATGTTCAGCTCTTTGTGTTACAAAGTCTTTGTATGAAAAGCTCTTTATAATAAAGTCTGATTGATTGATTGAAGGCCTGGCGGTCTCCTGATCTGACGGCGTGTCATGATGAACTGATGCATGCTTGGATCAGGACTCTGCATTGATCCTCTTAATGAAGTACGTGCAGCTCGGCCACACAGCGGCTCTATTAATATCAGCGGCTCACTGCAGAGCGGTCTGACAGGGGTTAATTAATTTTACATGATTGGAGAGGAACGTGGGGTTGTGTTTGTTGAGTTCCTCTAATGAAGCAGGACTGAGAGAGCTTCAGAGAAGTCTTCATCCCTTTATTTAAACTGTGAGATGAAGAAGAAGAAGAAGAAGAGTCTCATCCTGAAGTGGTTTCATGCTCCCTGTTGTGGTCTGCAGGAGGTCCACAGACTCTCTCTGCAGCGTCCCCTCCTTGCTGTCACTTCAGTTTGAGAAGTGGATTTTAAATGCGTGTCTTACATCCTTTCATTCGCCCCATTCCTGCTTGTTCCTGTCAGACCGGTGAAACTTTCACTCCCCTGTTCTCTCCTTCAGTCACGTCATGCAGCAGGCCTCTGGTTAGTCCCCCAGTCTGATACCTTTAAAGCTCAGACATGGAGGAACCTGGACTTAAAGTCAGTCTCAGGTGGTCTTCATCTCTCTGTGATGATGACAGCATGTTTTAATCCAGCCTGCAGACTCAGTCACTGTGTGCATCTTTAAAGGGTTTCACAGCTCGTTGTTTTAACCTCTCTCTAAAGCTCTCTCAACACCTTCTCAACACCTTCACCTGACCCCTCACAGGAACAGGCGAGCCGACAAACAGAGCAGATCATTCAAACCAGTGAAGACTAAAAGCAGAGATAAAGAAAGAGGATCCATGTTCAACTTAGAGGGAAACCCAGAATATGAGTTGCACTTGTTGTAAGATGCAGACTGTTCTGGGGAGAGGATTGAGACTCTCTTCCTGCATGAGGAGGACTTCCTCTGAGTTCAGCACAGATCCACATCGTGCAGCTCTTAGTGTTTACTGTGTAGAGTTGGAACATGGAAGCAGGGAGATTGCAATTCATGATCAGGGTTGAATGCATGATCCCATCAGGCCACATGCAGCATGTGATGGTCGCAGCTGTTGGTGCATGACTGTGTTGAAGCTTTAACCGACACGCAGTCGTCTGTCAGTCTGAAATCTGTTTAAATACCCGTGAAGGATCCTTCATGAGTCCAGAATCTGCTCCTGAATATTTAAAGCAGGAGGAGAGAATAAGACGGCGTCGTCCTCATAATCCTTCCTCTCGTCTCGTGCTGGAGGAGCACTCAGGTGGTAAATTGTCTCTGAAGTGATGCTTATCTTCAGATAAGTGATGGAGAGCAGAGGTGAAGGAGATAAGAAGGAGGCAGGAATAACAGAGGAGTTAGCGTTCAGCAGTGAGCTCACCATCATGTCCTTTTCATGTCTCCTCACAAATCCCAGTTTGTGTCTCCGTCTCTTATCTGGATGTCGTCTCCCTCCTCCTGAAACCAGATTATCGATCCCACAGAGAGAGAGAGAGGAGGCGGAGTCTCTCTGCAGGATTAAACTGAAGGTTAGAGACAAACACAGAGACCTCTGCAGAGAGCGGGACAGATGGAAGCAGTGGATGATGAGCTGTTGTGATCTTTACACTCATGAATCCTGAAGGGTCACAGTTTACGCCCACAGACAGGCGAGTCTAATGTCCTGATCCCGGTCTCCCCTTCCCACTAACCACTGAGGGCTCAGGGCCGTCCCAGAGTCCGACTGTCAGGAGCTTAATATGCTTCAATGTCATCATGAACTCTCTCTGTGTGAGTCTGTCTCTGCAGACTTTACTGAATCCATCACTCACTCTGAGGTGGAGGATCATCAAGGACAGGAACAGGATCCTCTCAGTGAGTGTTGGTTTGTGGATCCGCCTGAGTTCAGATCATCTTAGACTGAACATCAGCTCTGTGTGTGTTCACATGTCCCTGAGGATGATGATGTCATCTCTGTGTGCTTTTATTTTCTTAAATACAAAGTTTAAAAACGAGTTCATCCAGTGAACATGAAGGTTCACTCTGACGTGTCGGCTGATCTTTGAACACATCACACATGTGACATGAACATGTAGAGATGTAGAGTGTTCATCCATCAACAGTTCTAACTCTGTGTGATTGAACTTCACCTCTGACCCTCTCAGTGTGTGTGAGGTCTCTGTGTCTCAGCTCAGACTCACTCTGTGGTTTGATCGTTGCTTCATAAAGAGATCTCTTTAAGGATCTGCTGAAACCTCTAACTTCAGGAGTCGAGCACAGATTTAGATTTAAGTGGTGTGAACCTGCACAGTGAGACAGCAGAGGAGTGTGTGTGTGTGTGTGTGTGTGTGGGAACATGTGTGTGTGAATGCACACCCATGGGAGCTCACATGCTTCCATGTAATTACAGAGCAAAGAGCTGAAACCTTTACAATGCCCCGTCGACAGAGAGAATTATCATAATCATGTTTTTCTGAGGAGCCTGACACCCCTCCTCCTCCTCCTCCTCCTTCTCCTCCTCCTCCTTCTCCTCCTCTCTCCTCTCTCCTCCTCCTCCTCCTCCTCCTCCTCCTCCTCCTCCTCCTTCTCCTCCTCCTCCTCCTCCTCCTCCTCCTCCTCCTCCTCCTCCTCCTCCTCCTCCTCCTCCTCCTCCTCCTCCTCCTTCATCCTCTCCTTCTCTCCTTCTCTCTCTTCCTGTCGGTGTTTTTGCAGCAGTGAGGTAATTACAGTCTGCACACACACCCTGGCACACACACACACACACACACACACACACACACACACTGGAGGCCTCGCATGGAGAAATAGAGCACATTAAATATTGATGTGGGCACTCTGAGAGGTTATTCCTCTCTGAAACTTTAATGTTTCTAACCCCAGCAGAACCCTGAGAACATATACGCACACACAGCCGGGGGCGGAGCTTAGGGGGAAGGTGCTGGCGTGCAGGTATCAACACGTCCACAGACGGAGGAGAGATCACACGTACGAAGGTCTCTGTTTAACTGAAGGATCAGAAACCTCAGCTCAGATGTTTTTACTGACTCACAGATATCATTCACTGAAGATTAAAACTGAAACACTTCATCAGTCAGGAGGAATCATTTCTCTGTTTAATGATAAATATAGTTTCATAGATGAAGCTGCAGGAGCGTGTGTTTGTCTTTATGTCTTGTTAAGAGGACAACAAGCTCTGCTGCAGCGACAGCTTGTCAGCCGGGGTCCATGGCGTGTTGAGCTCCAACTGGAGCATGACAGGCCGGCGCTGGGCTGATCATGCACAGCCTTCTGGGAAGGTCAGTCCTCCATGCAGGGTGGAGAGGTAAAGGTTAGTCATGAACACAGAGCGGGGAGGAGAAGGATTAAGGACTGGTATGTTCAATCAGGACATGAGAGGAGAATGTAAAAGACTGCTCAACATAATGACACCAAACACAGACCGGTAGTGATGATCAGGACTCTGACGTCTCTGTGAGCACCAATCAGGACTCTGACGTCTCTGTGAGCACCAAGCAGGACTCTGACGTCTCTGTGAGCACCAAGCAGGACTCTGACGTCTCTGTGAGCAAGAATCAGGACTCTGACGTCTCTGTGAGCACCAATCAGGACTCTGACGTCTCTGTGAGCAAGAATCAGGACTCTGACGTCTCTGTGAGCAAGAATCAGGACTCTGACGTCTCTGTGAGTAAGAATCAGGACTCTGACGTCTCTGTGAGCAAGAATCAGGACTCTGACGTCTCTGTGAGCAAGAATCAGGACTCTGATGTCTCTGTGAGCAAGAATCAGGACTCTGACGTCTCTGTGAGCAAGAATCAGGACTCTGACGTCTCTGTGAGCAAGAATCAGGACTCTGACGTCTCTGTGAGCACCAATCAGGACTCTGACGTCTCTGTGAGCAAGAATCAGGACTCTGATTGTCTCACTGAGACAGAGATGGCCTGGTGTTGCAGGACAGGCATGCAGGGACACGAACACACACACACACACACACTCACACACACACACACACACACACACACACACACACACACACACACACCAGCATTAATAGTCAACAACTGAGCCGTACAAAATAAGATTCCTCCTCCCTCCCTCCCTCCCTCCCTCCCCCCGCTGCAGCTTCAGAGACATTAACTTTTCAATTTCCAACATGTCATAAAGAATGTGTGTGAGCAGCAGCGTGTCCTGTAGCTGCTCCTCAGTCTGCCTTCATATCACACACCCAGACACTAAACCATCCTCAGAGCTGAGTCTCCATCGGCCGGTCCCTCCCAGACCATCACAGTCTCATTATCAGACTCAGCAACTCTGCAGGAACTGATCGACTCCTCGTTTACATCCTCCGGCTGAGAACAATCAGCTGCACATCTCTCACACATGCAGGATGTAAAGCTGGGACACATATAGGCTGACGTACACTTTAACAACATGTGAACACACACATGTCGGTTATGCAAGGAGTCAACACATGCACACACACACCTGAACACACAGGATGCCTTGAATCAGCTGGAGGATGCATGTTGTGTGTGTGAGGGTCAGGTTGAGGTCTCAGAGCAGATTAGAGTCTCTAATAACTCGTCTTCTTCGTTGTTTTTGAGTCTAAAGATGAATATCCTCAAACAGCCGAGTGGTTTCCTGAAACGTTCTCTAAGACGCCCGCTGCAGACGATGAGAGCTAACAGCTGTGGACTTCCTCTCTCTGCTTTGAGACGTCTCTCTGCAGATCGGGAACAATCTGAGTTTCTTCGGTCAATCTGCAGAGATTTATGTCAACAGATTTTTCTCCCTAATCTCTTTTTCTTGGTACAAAGTCGTGCAGATCAAATTAAATGTATTCACAATGTTCAAGGACAGATATCCAAATAATCTCCCTCCTGTCAGAAGCTGTACGTGTGGATGGTTAGAGGACGAGCCTGCTGCTGTCAGGGTAATCATATGTGACCTCTGCTGTGTGCAGACAGTCGCCTCAGTCTGTGTGTGTCATGTCTCAGAGAGCTCTTCTATACTGTTTGACATTTGAGCTTTGATTTAACGCTCCGGTCCAACAGGGCGCCGTGGATCAGGACGAGGAACAGAGCGGGCCGACGGAGAGTCAAACACAGAGCTGTGATTGTTGGAGTGACCTCTGAGTCATCACATGGTGCAGAGTGATGGATCCATCTGTGTGTGTGTGAGTGTGTGTGTGTGTGTGTGTGTGTGTGTGTGTGTGTGGTTTAGAGTACTGTAGTATCGTTTGACTTTTTAAAAAGAGACGTCAGAGCGTCTTAATGAGACCTCTGTGTGGATACCTTCAGAGGCCGACCTCCTCTCAGCTGAGGACACTTTTCTCTCACGCCGTCACTTGAGTCAAACCTCTCTCTCCACGTTCCTCAATCGTCTCTAAAGGAGTTTAGACCCTCTCAGTGGGTTTGGTCAGATTGAAAGAAGCTCTTGTTTGCATGGTAGTTGTTATATTTAACAGTGTGTGTCTGCTCTGAGGGAAGACAGTAAAGAACACACCTTGATCACAGCAGGTAAAGAATGAATCAGGTGAACACAGCATGAATGAGAGGGTGGAGGTTGGAGCCTCTTAGATGAGTTCTGCTGTGAGTTTGAAACCAGCCTGTTAGCTGGAGCAGCTGATGGAGGTGTGGGGCTAGCTTCAGTCCATACAAACACTACGCTCAGGTGTCAATTCTTTACGACCCTGACACAGGACTCCCACCAGATCCATGCTCGGTCCATCTCCAATCCGCTGCAGTCCGGCTCCGCAGGACCGCAGCACAGCTGGAGTCATGTGACCGAGGTTTCCCCTTCTGTAATCCCTGAATCAAGGATCCTCCTCCTCCTCCTCTCCTCATCCATGTTGTCTTTCTGGTCCTCTGAAAACCTCTGACCTGTTGACTCCAGGCCTGGCTCCGCTCATCATGAAATAGAAGTCTTGTGTATCTGAACTAGAGGACTCCAACCCGCCGGATCAGAGACGCAGCCAAAACGCAACGGAGCGGATCCAGTGGAAGTTAACACATTGACTAGAATAGAAACCTATCAGATCTGGTGCTGTGACGGATCGGAGATGGACCGGACATGGATCTGGATGTGCATGATGAGAAGGCGGATCAACCAAAAGAGTTTCTGACATGAACTCTGAGTCCAGACTCGGGTGTTGAAGCGTCTGACCTGCAGCTCAGAGACAGAGCGTGTCCTCCTCGTGGTCAATGTTGATTCATTAGATCCATTAGGGGACAGAATGATGTTTAAAGTGTGTGGTGTGACTGTGGTGTGATCTCCTGATAAATGGACATCACACATGTAGCATGTAAATGATATTAGCTGTGCTCTGCAGCGTGCTTCCTGTGGAGCAGACACACGTGTGTAACCGTGTATTGATTCAGTGTTTGTCCGCCTCCTGAGCCGGCGTCAGAGCTCTGTTGTTCGTTAAGGATCTCTCAGGCTAACAGTCTCTGTGTGCAGCTCTGTGACAGGAACAGGTGCTGCTGCTGCAGACCGGCTCCTCCAGGTCTCAGGTGGACCCCCCGTGTGGCTGAGTGCCTCTCGGTGATTACTCAGAGCCCGGTGCTCGGAGGCCTGAGGTCTGACACGGCTACGCCTCAGTTAGCCGCTGTGAGCTCTGAGTATGTGTGTGTTTTATGTGCTGTCTGATGTTCTGAGGCTGTGATTAAGCTTTGTGTTGGCACTGACAGAGTGTGAGCAGTTATTAGGTCTCTGAAGCTGATGGATCACTGAGGAACAATAACGTCTCTGGAGCTGCAGCTGAACGGATCTCTAACAAACACCCAGCCTGTGTCACGACGTGGTCTCTGCATCATGAGACTCATCCTCTCTCACTCACAGGGACACATCTGCATCCTTAATGTGGACTGTGGAGGATCAGACCTCTGCACAGGACTTCTAAGAACGAGCTGGAGGAAAGTCCAACCTTTAAAATAAAGGATGACTGGCGGTGCAGGATCTCACGCTCTGCAGAGCGGCGGTTCAGAGTGATCTTTAATGAGCGCTCAGAGGAACATGTGCAGACTCATCTCTAATGAACTTCCTCACGCCTCCTCTCTGATCACACACACACACACACACACCGGACTGCTTCACATGTGGTAAAGCACACACATGCATCCCTCCTGCATGATCAGCGGGGCGTTGAACACATCTAACATTCATCACATGCTTTTATTCTGAAGCAGCATGAATTAAACATCTGGCAGAATGCTGAATGCTCACTCTGCATTAAAGATGCAGCGGCTCCTCCAACAGGTTTTTAATGAGGCTGATTGGTTGGAGGAGCCGTGTGAGTGAGCGATGTTCCTTTGTCACCGATGATGGGACACCTCACTGATTATATTTTATCACATATTTGGATTCACGCCCCGTCACCGCCGCACACTTCATCTCTTTGTTGCGGTGTTGTCAGCAGCAGCGTCTCTCCTGTGATTATCAGACGTAATTACAATAAAATACGAGACCATTATCTTTAAGACGGTGAAGAGCCGTGTAATTAAAGCCGCTATTCCTGCTTCTGGTAATTGGTGGCAGCTGTTTGGAGGGAGTCGTCGCCTGTGAGGGAGAAAGTTTGGTTACTCAAGGTTAACTTGGAGCTTCATGCAGGAGTCTGCAGACTCACAGTGAGGGGAGAGACAGAGAGAGAGGGTCTGATGGTGTTACAGGAGTTCAACATGTCAGTCATAGTTAGAACATCAACATTAAAAACAGAGACTGGTCTGGTGGTTTGAGTGTCTGCAGAGAGGGTTTGTCATGTGACCTGTTTGTTTGAGGTCGCTGTGATGATCATCATCTCAGGAATTATGAAACAGCTGAGTGTAACTTCTCAGAAAGAGTGTGTTACATAACCGTCAGCAGATATCCCCGGGGACTTCTCCTCACCGATCTAAGAGCAGAGACGAGCCGAGAGACGTCCAGTGACATAAAAACAGATCCTGGTCCTGATCCTGGACGGGAACACGAGTCAGCAGACGCTCTGAGAGAGTTTACTGACGTCTGCTGATGGTCTGCTGACGGTCTGCTGTCGGTCTGCTGATGGTCTGCTGACGATCTGCTGACGGTCTGCTGATGGTCTGCTGATGGTCTGCTGATGGTCTGCTGATGGTCTGCTGATGGTCTGCTGACGATCTGCTGATGGTCTGCTGACGATCTGCTGATGGTCTGCTGATGGTCTGCTGATGGTCTGCTGACGATCTGCTGATGGTCTGCTGGTGGTCTGCTGATGGTCTGCTGATGGTCTGCTGACGATCTGCTGATGGTCTGCTGTCGGTCTGCTGATGGTCTGCTGATGGTCTGCTGATGGTCTGCTGACGATCTGCTGATGGTCTGCTGACGATCTGCTGATGGTCTGCTGATGGTCTGCTGATGGTCTGCTGATGGTCTGCTGATGGTCTGCTGACGATCTGCTGATGGTCTGCTGATGGTCTGCTGATGGTCTGCTGATGGTCTGCTGACGATCTGCTGATGGTCTGCTGATGGTCTGCTGATGGTCTGCTGACGATCTGCTGATGGTCTGCTGACGATCTGCTGATGGTCTGCTGATGGTCTGCTGATGGTCTGCTGACGGTCTGCTGATGGTCTGCTGACGGTCTGCTGTTGTCTGCAGACGGTCTGCTCACTCTCTGCAGACGGTCTGCAGACAGTCTGCTGACGGTCTGCTGATGGTCTGCTGACGGTCTGCTGACTCTCTGCAGACGGTCTGCTGACGGTCTGCTGACGGTCTGCTGTCGGTCTGCTGACGGTCTGCTGTCGGTCTGCTGACAGTCTGCTGACGGTCTGCTGATGGTCTGCTGAAGGTCTGCTGACTCTCTGCAGACGGTCTGCTGATGGTCTGCTGACGGTCTGCTCACTTTCTGCAGACGGTCTGCTGACGGTCTGCTGTCGGTCTGCTGACTCTCTGCAGACGGGCTGCTGATGGTCTGCTGACGGTCTGCTGACGGTCTGCTGACTCTCTGCAGACGGTCTGCTGACGGTCTGCTGTCGGTCTGCTGACTCTCTGCAGACTGTCTGCAGATGGTCTGCAGACAGTCTGCTGACGGTCTGCTGACTCTCTGCAGACGGTCTGCTGACGGTCTGCTGTCGGTCTGCTCGGTCTGCTCGGTCTGCTGTCGGTCTGCTGACGGTCTGCTGATGGTCTGCAGACGGTCTGCTGATGGTCTGCTGTCGGTCTGCTCGGTCTGCTCGGTCTGCTGTCGGTCTGCTGTCGGTCTGCTGACAGAGTCCTCATTAGCTGCTTTTTGTTTTAAGATTTGAAGAAGAGACGGAGCACGGAGTGATGAACTGAAGAGAGATAAGACAGGATTAAGGATTAAGAGGGTGGAGAGGAGGAGAAGAGGAGGGGAGGATGAAGAGACATTCAAATGAGAGTTAATGGTTTTATAACTGCACAGGGTGATTCCTGATGTGCCTTTAATGCGGCAGCTAGGATGACACATAATATTCAGAGTAATTACATGGTGCCATGGACGGCTCTTAAATCCTCAGCAGCAGCAGGCTGACAGTGTTTGTGTGCAGGGGGAGCAGCAGCAGCAGGCTGACAGTGTTTGTGTGCAGGGAGAGCAGCAGCAGCAGGCTGACAGTGTTTGTGTGCAGGGAGAGCAGCAGCAGCAGATCGTGGTCACAGAGGAGGAGGGGGCGGAGTCACTGATTCTTAGGTCAGCATGAAGACATGAAGACGGTTATAACAGGGTCAGGTTTTTAATGTGTTCAATATTAAAACATCTGAACTGTGTTTTAATAACAGAGTTTATTCATCTCTTTATTCAAAGACGTCCAGTCCTAAAGGAGCGAGTCATTCATCAGCTGATGGTTGGCGTGACATCTTTAGGGTAGGCAGGGCGGAGCTGAGTGTTGCCCCCTGTGGTTAATACACTTATAGACAATGAATGAAAGGAAAGACATCATTATGGAAATGACAGAATGTGACAGATGTCACATAAACTGAAGTGGATGATTTGTGTGTTCGCCGTGTCTCTGTCTCTGCAGCCTCATCAGATAGTTCCTCTCTGTTATCTTCCCTACATTTCCTTTTGAACTATCCCTTTAACTTGATCCTGCAGTACCTCACCACCCTAACTCTTCACCCAGAGAGTCACATTATTCAGGAGTAATCCAACAATCAGGGAGCACGATGCAGCTCATCCAGCAGAGATGACTAAAGCGGTGATTGATCCTGAATCATTGATGTTGGAGATATTTTCAGCAGCTCTTTCCCACACAGCGTTTTATTCTTTGAACCTCTTACTGACTCTTTCTGAGTCAAACATGGAGAGCCTTTATCTCACTGATTAAATCAGAGTCATCTCAGAGACATGATCCCTCAGGTCTGTTCTGA
>NW_023260158.1:0-12500 GCF_009762535.1 Notolabrus celidotus | reverse complement strand
TAAAGAACAGCATGGAGTGCTGCCATGGCAACATCAACTCAAAGTCAGTATTTAAGAATGTCATAGAAAACGTCACAGAGTAAAAAACAGCTAAAACCTAAAAGTTCAAATCAAGGGAACCTGACGGTGTTTCAGCCCCTTTGTTTTCAGTAACGTCCACTCATTGTACACAACAATATATTATTGTCTCTCAAAAAATACAGGGATCATGCAAATATAACAACTGTTCTTTATGTAGTACACTATGTTAACTTCCTCTGCTCTTAAACCTTTAGAACATTTATCATCGCAAGTACTAAATCCCAACCCACCCCGCCAAAATAAAAGCCCCAAACTAAATAAACAGAGACAAACAGCCAACTGAAAGTAGAGAAACACACAAACATATCAAGATCAGGCTGAGTATAAAACATCCAGAGAAGCAAGTTCAGCTTTTTTTTATCTAGTGTACAAAATTCACAGATATTTCACAGATCCTTGAAGTCCTTCGTCCGTCTTTGGGAACAAAACCTCTCCGAGTTAATGCACGATGTGTCAGTGTGGACGGAGGTTTAAAGAGAGGCGTCAAGACAAACAGGGTCAAACCAGGAGGAGACCTCAGACCGGCGTCCTGACCCGGTCTCTGATGCTCCTCTGCTCTTTGTTCAGATTAAAGAATCAAACGTGTGTTTGGAGAATGTTTCAGATTCAGATGATTTAGAAACCTAATGCTGATGTTTGAAGTCTGCAGGTTGAGATGAAGGATCTGAGTTGTGTGTAAATGTGTTCATTATAAACACACAGGTCTATTCATTGTGATATGGAGAGCTTGGCAGTTGGGGAGACAGCGTTGGCAGTGCTCAGCCGTCACAGCTGCCTCGTAAAGTCTGAGGAGTGACCAAGAAATCGTTCACGCCGTGACACATTTCATTTCTCTCTGATGACTTCCTCTTTCATTGAGAAGGTAAATACAATTAGAGAAGTCTGAAAACAGTGTGCACACCAGTCTTATCTCATGAGCTCCTCTGCAGCTCTCATAAGGACTCACTTTAGTTTCCCATTTATCAAATTTGGCACATTATTCACGCAGGCTAATCTCCCACACAGCAAGCTAATGGACTTAATAGACGATTAAACAAAAGGTCTAAAGACACTGGATGAATGAATTACAGCCCACTGTCAGTGCTCACACCTGCCTGTCACCTGTCTGAACAATTAGAAACCAGGCTGTCCTCTGTGAGGCTGCAAAGCGGCGGGCTGCAGAGAGCGGGTTGCAGAGTGGCGGGCTGCAGAGAGCGGGTTGCAGAGCGGCGGGCTGCAGAGAACGGCCTGCAGAGCGGCGGGCTGCAGAGAACGGCCTGCAGAGCGGCGGGCTGCAGAAAACGGCCTGCAGAGCGGCGGGCTGCAGAGTGAGCTGCAGAGTGAGCTGCAGAGAGCAGGTTGCAGATTGGGCTGCAGAGCTGCAGAGCAGGTTGCAGAGCGGCGGGCTGCACAGAGCAGGTTGCAGATCGGGCTGCAGAGCGGGCTGCTCTCAGACGTGACTGAAGCTCAGTATGTTGTCAGATCTCTGCAGCGTGTTTCTGAATCACGCCTGGCTAGAGTTTCCTGTTGTCGAGTATCCTCGTGTTTCTACTCCAGATGTCCGACTGCATTCAGCCAAAGTCCCTGAAACCCTCACCCATTACCTGCATTCACCAAGAGACTCATTTCAGTTTAGTCAGGCTGTGACTCACTCTGACTCATTGTGTGTGTGTGTTTGTGCCTGTGTGTGTGAGTGTGTGTGTGTGCATGTGTGTGTGTGTGTGCGGTCAGGAGGTGAAGGGAGTAGAAGGATCTTATAAAATCCCTCAGAGTGTCACATCATGAACTTTTCCCCTGATGAGTCAAGCTGGTTTGTTGGACAGATGTCGGTCTCTCAGGCTGTGACTCATTCCTCTGAACGTCTCTAACCTCCCTGATGATCTAAATCATGTCTCAGCTGACTCCACCTGTCCTGTCCTCTCTGTGTGTGTCTCAGCTGACTCCACCTGTCCTGTCCTCTCTGTGTGTCTCAGCTGACTCCACCTGTCCTGTCTTCTCTCTGTGTCTCAGCTGACTCCACCTGTCCTGTCTTCTCTCTGTGTCTCAGCTGACTCCACCTGTCCTGTCCTCTCTCTGTGTCTCAGCTGACTCCACCTGTCCTGTCCTCTCTCTGTGTCTCAGCTGACTCCACCTATCCTGTCCTCTCTCTGTGTCTCAGCTGACTCCACCTGTCCTGTCTTCTCTGTGTGTCTCAGCTGACTCCACCTGTCCTGTCCTCTCTCTGTGTCTCAGCTGACTCCACCTGTCCTGTCCTCTCTCTGTGTCTCAGCTGACTCCACCTGTCCTGTCCTCTCTCTGTGTCTCAGCTGACTCCACCTGTCCTGTCTTCTCTGTGTGTCTCAGCTGACTCCACCTGTCCTGTCCTCTCTCTGTGTCTCAGCTGACTCCACCTGTCCTGTCCTCTCTCTGTGTCTCAGCTGACTCCACCTGTCCTGTCCTCTCTCTGTGTCTCAGCTGACTCCACCTGTCCTGTCCTCTCTCTGTGTCTCAGCTGACTCCACCTGTCCTGTCCTCTCTCTGTGTCTCAGCTGACTCCACCTGTCCTGTCCTCTCTCTGTGACTTCTTAATCAGGATCCTGTCTCTGTTTGTGTTACAGAGTATTCAGAGGACGTCTGCAGGAATGTAAACACAGGAGATGTTACAGATTGTTTTTGTGCATGCACAGATTTGAAATCTTCATATTTTCCTCTTGATTGTCAGAGAGAGAGAGAGTGATGGAGTTAAAGATGAGTGGTGTTTGTTATTACTCCTGCATCCTCTCTTCACCGTCAGAGGGAGCGGTGATGATCGCTCATTAGAGTCTCTCTCTCTCTCCAGAGGAGGGTGCTTCAAGGACAGACTGGTGTTGTATAAAGAGCGCCGTGTCATGGGAGGGATGAAACCTTTTACCGTGGTCTTCACTAATGGAAGTATTTAACTCTGCTTGTAAATTAGGAGCTGATTAGACGTAAACCCACGTCCTATTTTGGGTTTCGATTCATTATTTAGGAAACTAGAGTTTAATTGGGCCAGACCGTGAACACAAGAGAGCGGATTAACATGGGACAAAGTGTAACGTCAGAGATGTGCCGGCGGTTCACAGAGATAGAAGGAAGTGACCCATCCAGCCTTCCTCTGAAGGATTAAACATTAATAGCACATTAGATGGCTTTCTCACGTTTGGCTTTCCTGCGGCGCAGAGACAAACAACAAGGACAGAGCTTCTAAAAGGAGCATTGATCTCCCAGAGCCCCCTCCAGGGCTTCAACCAGGACGAGGGCCCGACCAGAGGAGACACATTTCACTTCATATAACAGGTGTGAAGACAAGCCGAGGTTTAGAGCCTGAATATTTAAAACAGGATCCACTTTAAAGTCAGACCCGCTCCAGACTGGCTCCAGACGGACCGGCTCACCTGATGTGGATTCTGTGTAAAGTCTATATTCCTGTTCTCATGGCTCTCCTGTGTTTACTCTGGCAGCAGGCGGTCTGTAATTACTCCTGATGACTCACACGGCGTCCCCTCCAAACACACGAGCTCTCACTCAGACCTGTTTGTAAATCAGCGTCCGGTCACTCCTGGATGATTTAGAAGAGGCTGTGTCGTCATTTAAATAATCTGTATTCATGTTTGAGCAGAGGAGCATTCAGAGAACACCGGTCCCCTCACAGAGTGTCATCAGAGAACACATCATCAAACATGTGGATTAAAACAGAGACTGTATGAAACCAAGGCATCCATGAAAACAGCAAGAATCAGGATTAACGTCACATGGAACACAAACAGATGGAATGAAGAGAAACCTGATTGTACTGAACATGTTTTATAACCTTCTATAAACTCCTCTTCCTGTTCCTTCATGGCAGTAAAGATCTGTGGAGTCAAACTCACTGAGTTCCCTCGTGTGGTCAGGAGTTCTCATGTCCTCGGACTCGCTCTGAGTCCGTCACAGGAACACGTGAGGTCTGAATCTTTGTTCTCCACATAAAGAGGAACCTCTCAAACCCCCAGAACATCACACTGAGGCTCTTTATCTGATCCTTTAAATGTAAACACTCACATCCTCTGACCCTGAGGCTCGTGACCTCTGACCCTGACCCTGTGCACTCATCCTCATGTTAGAGAGTGAAGAGGAGGAGATGAGACTTTATGAAACAAAGAGAGAAGAAGAAACAAACAGCTCCTACAGAGATGACGTCACGTCACTCCTTCACTCCTTCATCCTCCATCCTGTTTCCTCTGAGGAGTGAACGGCGTGCAGCTGAACGCTCAGAAGACGAGCAGCAGGATGATGTGGGGTGTGCAGACCTCAGTTCTTTCTGCTAAAAGGCATTTTCTCTCTTTTCTAATCAATAAAAAGAAACGCTCAGAGCTCCAATGCCAAACACGTATCCTGTTAGACCTGCCAAACAGCATCACCTCCAGCAGAGGATCAAACCAGAGATCAAAACGCTGCAGGAATCAAACCCATCACTTTCACTCTGTGTCTCATGAATGAGTGAATGTGGAGAAGGACCTCTGATTCACATTTGAAGGGAGCGATGTCTCAGGTTGTGTGTCAGCGAAGCAGCACTTTGGGAATGAGAGACGCCAGCTGTCCGAGTGAAAGGCAGCGACATTATCAATTATAAAGATCTTATCAGATTATCTTCACAGAAAGGGCCAGATGGATGGAAACACTCAATATGTTTGGAGATTACATCACGACTGTGTGAGAGAGAGGCAAAGCTGCTGTTGAATATCTGAGCGTCACGGTCGTGTGATTAACGCCGGGGGAAAGTACAAAGAACATCGTTTATATTTGAACAATAACCATGCCGTTAAAAATCTAACATCGCTCAGACTCTGACGTCTGGGATCTGAAGTCAGCACATACAATGTAATCTGACAAGGCATGCCAACACCCACTTACACTGACCACTGTTCACCACACAGCAACACAAAACCATGAGGCGCAAAGTGCCAGTGAACACGCCCGTCACAAACTGTCACAGGATGTTATCGATGGACGAGGAGGACCCAGAGGACGGAGCGGACAGTGTCCCCCTGTGCCTCCTTCAGGTGTCAGAGGACGGATCAGGACGCTTTGGATCCTGGGACTTGGATGTAATCTACTTACATTCAAGTAGCTTCTGAAGGTATCCGTCCTCTCTCTTTAAAGGTGACATATCATGCAGAATGGACTTTTTAATGGTCCTCTCCCTGAAATCTGTGTCCCTGTCTACAAACCCCCTGAAAAGTCAAAGACTCCATTCTGCCCCTGTTCTGATTTCTCCACCTTTCTGTAAATGTGTGCTGAAACCAGCCGTTTCAGTTTTCAGTGTTTTTCATACGTCACAACGCCATCCGGTCTGTAACAGGAAGTCAGAGCTCGGAGCTTGTTCAGCCCATAGACTGTATAAAATACAACTCAACCCCTCCTCCGTTTTTCATTCCCTGCACACGTGTGTGCTAACAAGGAGCTTAGGAGGGAGGCATGCTAGTTGGAGGCTGTCTTAATAAACACAAAGGTCGCTTTGACTCCCCACGTCTGCAGATTTGAAGATCTAGTGGAGGATTTTTAGTTTTCATGGATAAGTGCTAGCGCTAGTTAGCATAGCCACATAGCTACATGTTGGTAGCTGTGTACCAAGACACACGTCGACATGCTGACAAATAAAACAACAAGAAACACTAAATCTGTGACCAATGGGTCAGAAAGGTCCTGCTGCAGGCGCCTCTCCGTCAGGATCAGATTCTGGATCAGATTCAGAGGGTTGAAGTAACGCGGGTCTGTGAGCAGCCGTGTATATTCAGCCAACATGTAAACATTAGATCAACGTGCTGGACAGCCGAGGCCACGCCCACTTCCGGAGGGGGCGTGGTCAGAGAGAAAACAGCCTGTTCTGAGGAGGGCTGAAGAAGAGGGTTCTTCAGGCAGACCAGAATCTGATTTCAAAGTGTTTTTTTGAGCATAAACTTTAAAGACATGTTTTGGGGACCTCTTAGACCAATATATGTTGATGAAAAAAGCGTGATATGTCACCTTTAACACCTCTTTCCAAACCTCTCCTGGTCATCTGACTGTTTGTTATATTTCTGTGGAGTACAGGCTGAGACGTTCCTAAGACGAGGAGCACAGATTGAGCTCAAAGTTTGGATCATTGCTTGGGCAGTTTTGGAAATCTTAGACTAACTTGTTGAAGGTGTGTCAGGAGGAACTGCTTTGGGCTAAGGTCTCACTTTAATCTCTCTGTCATCCTTCTGCTGCAGGATGAAGAGCTCACTGGACTCAACTTCACATCTGTCTATGTGACTGTTCCTTTAGAAAACACCTCTGCTGCATGAAGGATTCATGGGCAGAGACCAACACCATCCACTCCTGATCTTCCTTCAATGGAAGTCATAACATAACAAACCCAAATGCAAAATATTACAGCACCCAGTACAAAATAGAAACAACGTCTCGGATCACACAAGCTTTAAATGGAACCAAGATGAGCCTCCTGTGACCCCCCATAAATGAAAACATGGCACTGGTAAAGATGGTCCACATGATCTCTGAGTCAGAGAACGTTCCTGTGCTTCAAATCAAACCAACACACACTCCATGAACACTCTCCAGAGACGGTGCTACGATGAAGTGTAACATGAACACCATGATGACTCTCATGTATCCCAGGCTCAGTCTCACAGTCCTCGCTCGCAGCACAATGTTCTATACACCAAGCATGCCAAAATTAATCCAAAGGCAGAATGTAGTCCAACATGTAAGTCCTGGTTCTTCGTGGGCCGGCGGGCCGATCAGAAGGATCCAAACTCTTTCCCATCCCTGCTTGTCTTTAGTCTCTTAGTCACAGCTTCTGCTGTGCTGACACACCCTTCCAGTAATCCAGGATGTCATGCAGGTCCTCACCTTTAGCAAACTGCACCTTTTTCCTAAGGGCGTTCCCGGCCGTCACGTAACAGGACTCGTCCCGCTGGCCTTTCCGGTAAGGACGAAACCGCTCCCAGATCCTCAGAGTGCTCTCTGTGGAGTACTCTGGACTGGAGGAGTAACCGGAGTAACTGGAATGATGGCGAGCCGGCGAGAGCTGGGAGTAAGACGCTGCATCCCTGCGGGAGCGTGTGAGAGGCTTCAGGAAGGAAACCCTCTGAGCTGGGGAGCCCTGGTGGGAGCCTTCGTAGTAGAGAGCTGGGACAGAGTGGCGGTGCTCCGAGCAGTGGTAGTCCTGCTGCACGTCCAGCTGCTGCTGCTGCTGCTGCTGCTGCTGCTGCTGCTGCTGCTGCATCTGTTGTTGTTGATGGTAGTGATGAGACTTCTGGTTGTCCTGATGCTGGGCACCAACACCACCACTGTCGCAACCACCACCCCCTCCACCACAGCTCCCACTCCCAACTAAAGGCAGCCTCTCGAGGGGCTCCCCACAGCCCACGGGACTGGCACGGTCCGGGTACTGCTGCTGCTGCTGGTTACAGGCATCTGGGCTTCTTGGCTCAGGAACATCCAGACTGTAGACCCTCGCTCCTCCACGCTCCCTGTCCCTCCCCATGGAGCTACAGGACGAGGTGCTGCATTGTTTTTTGACTGCGTTCACGATCACCACGGCAGCGTCTGCACTCATCTGCCTCTGGATCGGACGGACGGCGGTGGCTGGTGGCGGGGGCCGGTACGGGGGAGTCACCACATAGCCACCACCGGTGATCCCTGGGCGCTCAGACAGAGGGGTACTCAAGGCCGGGAGCGGAGGCGGAGGGGGGATTTTGTTGGGAGTAATGATCTGGCACGCGTCGGCCAACCCTTGGGACAGTGGGATCAGACCTCGAGTGAGGGAGGAGGTGCTGGTGGGGGGCGGGGAGGTGGGATTGCATGAGGCTGCTAGGTTATTAGAGACCCCTGAAGCAGCCACTGCTGCGTCTAGCTTCAGAGCATCGATGCAGTTGTTGATGATCTGGTTCACCTTGTCCACCTCCATGGCAATGGTGGAAATCTCTGAAGCAGAGCCGTGTCCGTCGTCATCTGAGTCATCCCCGAGGTCACTTCCCATATCGTCCCTCAGATCCACCCCCCTCATCCCCACATGCCCACCATCCACCATCCTCTCCATCCCGGCCCCTGCAGTCCTGATGTCCATGTAGTTCCCTTTAGTGGACATGGCCTCTGAGAAGGCAGTGGCCATCTTCTCCACCTGTGGGATGGTGGACAGTCTGGAGGAGCTGGTGTTTGCTGAGTGAAGCATTCCAGAGCTGGTGGACGTGGACATGGGGAGCTTCCCCCCATGGTGGTGCTGGTACTGGTGGTGTTCTCTGGACTGCTCCTGGAGCTTGTGGACTGCTGCTGGATCGTTCGCCACAGCTGCTGCCACCTCTGGTCCGTAACGCATCTCCAGGATGGTTTTCTTCACACAGATGGACTTCTTCTTCTCATCATGCATCCGTTTCTTCCTCAGACAGTAGTAAACAAAGCCTAGAATAATGAGCATGCCGAACAAGCAGCCGACGATGGTCATGATGTAGTGCGTGGTCGTGGAAGGAGCGGGGAGTTTGTCGTCCTCGTTCTGAGCCCGAGTGGCGAACGTGAGGCAGGTGTGGTTGTAGCGTTGGGAGTTGCGGATGGAGGCGACACAGAAGGTGTAGTTAGTGTGAGCCTTGAGCTTGTTGAGCGTGATCATCTCCTTCTTGTTCTTCAGGTTCATGACGTCAGACACAAAGGTGTAGTTGTATTGTGTCAGGATGTACATCTTGCTGTAGGGCCGTGGAATCTGCACCAGGAGCGAGGCTGACGACAGAGACACGTGATGGAGCTTGATGCTCGGGGTGTAGCTGTGCTCCGTGGAGGAAGAGGAGGTGGTGGCCTGGTGGTACGGCCCCACACCTCCAAACATCTCGGGTCCGATCCCAGAGGGGCCGTCCAGATCGGGAGGGAGGGAAGTCATTCCTGGAATCATGACTCCGTCCCTGCAGTGGTGGAACAAAATGTTTTTGGCATTTCTCCCTGAGTGACCGCTCGCCGTGAGTAAGGGGTAGCCGAACATCTCCCGAGGAGTCTCGCACTGGAGGCGGTCGTAGGTGTGAGTCACGTTGTTGAAGGACTCCAGCCAGGCCAGGAAGCTGTAAAGGTCACAGCCGCAGTGGAAAGGATTGGCTGCCAGCTCGCACACCATCAGCCGGCTGAGGACCGTGAACGTGGACGGGTCGATGCGGGCCAGTTTGTTGGATGACAGGTCGATGCTGCTGAGGCTGGGGCACTCCCAGAATGCATTGCTGGCGATAACCTCGATGAGGTTGTGCTGGAGGAAGAGACACTGCATGCGTCCGAGTCCTCTCATCATGCCCTCGGTCAGGTTGGTCATCTTGTTGTAGCCCAGCTGGAGGACCTGAGGAGGACACAGACAGGGGGACACTTTTAGAGAGACATGATAAAACATCAGCTCAGAGAAGTGATGGAGGTTTCATCACATGTAGTTAATTCTAGAACAAATTAAAAGAAGGCAAGCAACACAAGTTCTAAACTTTGATCTGTTTGAATTTGTTTTTGTGCAGCTTTGCATCGCAGGCAGGAACAAGCAGTCCAGAATTTTAAAATATTAAGTGTCCCACATATTTTCAAACTAAACGTAACGTACAAGCATCCTAGATCGGTCAAAATGACATACAAAGACCTGGATGTTGACCTTTGACCTCTTACATGGATAACTATAGCTCATGTAGCTCATCAGGTCACATTAGTTAGCTCTGGACAGGAAAGTTCTCCACGTCTGAGATCGTCAGAGTCTCAAACTCAGAAATAAAGTGATGAGGACGACGTATGAAGGACGTCAAACTCTCCAAAGTCTACCTGCTCTCTGTGGAAAAGAGACGTCAGCTGCAAGACGAGTGTATTATGTTCATTTAATTTATTCTCAGTTCTTTTAGTTTTAAAATAAACTATCAATCTGCTTTGATCTGAATTAAATTGGATCAAACTGAATCAGATGATTTAATATTCTAATGAATCGTTCCTGAATCAGAGCAGATCAGCTCATCTTGGTAAGAGAGCTTCACTCCCCTAAGACACGCTGCCTGTGTTTCAGTGTCACAGTAAAGAATGAAGCTGTCAGTCTGTGCACAGTAAAGAATGAAGCTTTCAGTCTGTGCACAGTAAGAATGAAGCTGTCAGTCTGTGCACAGTAAAGAATGAAGCTGTCAGTCTGTGCACAGTAAAGAATGAAGCTGTCAGTCTGTGCACAGTAAGAATGATCAGTAAGTCTCAAAGCTTCAGGGTCTGTTCCTCTGTCTACCTGAAGGTTTGCTTGTCCAGCGAAGGCCCCGTCCTCGATGTAGCTGATCTCGTTCTTGGTGAGGTTCAGGTCGGTCAGGTTGGTGAAGCGGTACATGGAGCTGAAGAGAACGGCCTTCAGCTTATTCTCATTCAACCTCAAGTCGTGGACCGTGTTGTTGATGTGCTGCGGGATGGTCTCGTACGGGGGCTGGTTCTGACTGCAGATAGCCAGCCACACGTAACCTTTGTCCCCTTCAATCAGCCAGCAGTCCCCGCTGACCGGGTCAGGGAAGAGGGAGAGGAAGAAGAGGGAGGGGAGAAGGAGGACAAAGAGAGCAGAAGAAGAAGAAGAAGCACCCTGCATGATGCTGGTTGGATTAATAAGAAGCTGTAGTTACTGAGGAGGCGGGCGGGAGGGTGGGACTGTGTTTACAGGAGAAAGGGGAGCAACACGAGTTGCTAGGGAGGATTTGCAAAGGGGATGAGGGTCTGGGTTTGGGTGCTGAAGAAGGGATGAAGGCTTCACAGCGCCAGTCACAGCTTTATGGTTATCATGGTGATCAGCAGGGGAGCCATGTCATCTCATATCTGATGGGATCTGAGTGCGAGGGGGCACAGCTGGTCTTCATAGTCTCTTCTTCAAATTCCGCTGCGACTGACCCAGATACACGGATCCTTGGAGTAACGGGGGATCTGTGAAGGAGAGGGAACAGAAGAGAGAGAGGACTGTGTGTTAGATATGAGCCGTGATATCACAGATGTGTCCTTGTGTGGTTTTAAATCATTGTAATGATGCACAGATATTTTATCCTGTGTTTTCTATGTTCCCCTCTCATCATACGTGCAGCCTGCATCCTGAGGTCATCATGCTCCAGCTGAGACCTGCTGCATGTGCACCTGTCAGCCTCACACACCTCAGGCCTGCGAGAGGCCGAACATGAATCACACAGACTGGGACACGCAGCGTCTTCACACACATTCCTGGTGGTGTCCTAAGCTCTCCATCCTTCTACATGTCGTTTGAAAAGCAGTCAAGCGTTTACATAAGGAGAGGATTAGCTGCCGGTTGCGTCATGGCAACATTGTCTCATGCCAGCTCAGCAGAGGGGGAAACACACCAACAGTAACAGCCGTAACACTTCCATCAACACGTCATCAGACAAGTCCTCATTTCAGAGCGTGTGTGTGTGTGTGTGTGTGTGTGTGAAGTAATCGCTCATCCTGCAGCGCCCTCTTTACATTCTCTTGATTTTCTTCTTCATCATCCCTAAATCTAAACCAACACAGGACTGTTAGAGGAAACATCCCCCCCCCCTCTCCCACGTTCGTCCCCCTGCTCCACATTCAGACCTCTTTCTAATCCCGACAGAGAGTTGAACTCGTTCCAGGTTATTTCGGGCGCGACTCCTGGGAGGCAGCAGCGGGGGATCGGGAGCATCCTCTTCATAATCCACTTATTACTGCAGAAGAGTGTCATACCTCCAGCATGTGTGAAATGGACATTATCATGTAGATCACATGACCTCAGGCACTCGGCAGGTAACCTGTCTGCTCTCATTAGACACACACAGGCAGGAGGAGGAGACTCAACAGGTCTCAGAAGTCGTCTCTGACGCTCTGATTGGACGGGTAGGAGAGAAGAGGTGTGAGTTCATCCACAGACACTACAGCTGAGTGACGGTCTGATCACAGCACACACTCACAGCTGATTTATCTGAACCCAGATTGAGCTGAGAGGGACACTCAGTCTGTCTGTGAGGAGCATCCTGCACAACAATAATCACTCAGGGCTCAAGTTTGAAGTTTACACTTCAAGAAGTCACTCATTGATGACATGCAACCACGGGCGTGGTTTGATTTAGACATTGGTGGGACCCAGCGTCCGCCTGTGCATTCATTAGCAGGTGCCTATGAGGGGGGGGACTGTTTCCCTCTGGTGACTGACACTTTGTTGAAATAACTTCTAATGTCCATCTTTCTTTTCTTACTCTCAGACATGAACACACCGTCAACACTGAAACCTGCAAGTGAAACATCCTGCAGGGAGCTAAACCAATCAGAAAACAGACTGGTCTCAAAGACATATGTGAAAGGGTTTAACCCTTTGTGTGCTGCATGAAGCGCATTTTATTTCCCTTCAACCTTAATACTGGTGGGGACATTTCAGCCATCGTTTGAGATGGTAGGGACACGTCCATACGGTCCATATCCATGCACAA